>NW_667202.1:0-10257 GCF_000006425.1 Cryptosporidium hominis TU502
GGTGGGGGGACCAAGAGACCCCGCTCGAGGGCTAACTTAAGGTATCTATGAATATGTTTATGTGAAAATCTATCCATATGAAGAAGAATTGTTAAATAATGTTGAAGAGATATTCCAAAAAGTCCAAGATCTTGAAAAACTTGAGCAGCTTGAGCTGTATGGATACTCCAACAATGTGAAAGATTTATTGGATTTAACTGTTTTTTAAAGTTCAAATTTGATAGGCTTGACGATAAATACAAAACTCTTGAAATTACATAGTTTATTACTCCAAATATACTTAAAATACAATTTTCTCTATAAATATTTGATATATCGGATATCGATTTAAGATCTGATAAATATTGATTAGTAATGGAATCTTTTGAATGATCTTGAGAATCCATCTTATTAATTGAGAAAAGAGATCTTGGTCTGAGATTTGGTTGGGAAATTTGAAATTCATTAGATATCTTTGATAAAGCATTTACAATATTCTTACATACGTTATTGATCATAAAAGAATTAACATCCTGAGTTGTAATATGATCTTGAGATCTCTTTTTATAATTGAATGAGTTTAAAATCACCAAACTGAGAAATAGTAGTGATTTAATGGCAGAAATAGTTCCAATTTCATCAGTACTTTTTAAGAATGAATTTGAAGAATTTGTACAATATTCAGTTACCGTCTCAAGATCAAAGTCTGAAAGTATCTCAGCAATTGCCATTGAGAAAAATGCTGATCCAATATGTAAGAATGATTTATCCAACTTATATTCTGATAATATCTGCTTATAATAATGTATTGATTGAGAATAAATTCCTGATACTAAACATAGATCTGCAACTAATCTTGTTTGACCTTCAAGAGATCCTGAAGAATAATATACAGATGTAGATGTATTTGATCCTTTACAACTATTATTTCCATTTGAACTAGATTTAGAAGAGAAAAGTGAGATTTCATGTTCAAAAATTTGTGATCTTTCTTCTATATTACTAAATGTAGAACCAACTCCAAGATTAGAAAGTAGTCCATCTGAATTTGAACTAGTATCATTTCTAGGTCTTCTCCAAAGAATTCTTAGATGATTTTTTAGTCCTTTTCTTGACTGAATTACATGATTACATAGTCTATTAATAGTATCTTCTAACCAAGGAACAAAGTTATTTTTGATTGAATCAATAATAAAGCTATTAAGTTGCTCCATTTCATTACAATCAAAGAATCTATTAGCAGAAAATGTTGAATTAAAATCCTTAAATGGATGTGAAAATGTTCCAGGCCAAACAATTTTACTTGGATCTTGAATTTCTCCCAAAGCATTATGACCTTTAATATTCCAAATATAACAAATACTTTCTGGAAATGAAAGTTTAAAGCTTGAAATAATATTATGATCAGTTTCCATTAAATCAAAATTCGACTTTTCATCGTTAATAAATATATAAATGAGTGGAAAATCATTCAAATATGATTCTTGTAAATAATGCGGTTTCGTGATCTTACAGGTATCGGATAAATAATTAGAATGATTGATAAATCCTAAATGACTTTTTTTACCAAAAAGATAGTATCCAGGATTTCCTCCAAGTTTTTCAAAATTTTTACCAGTTTTAAGTGAATTAGTAATTTCAATAATAGATTCTATTGGATCATCTTCTGAAATATCAACAAATACGATACCCCCTATAGGCTGAGATATACTTTCATGATTTAAAAAGTTGAATTTTTCATTAAAAGCTTCTAACCATCTTTCAAACCAAAAAGGTAATTCACTATTAAATTCTATAACATCATCATTAACATTAATTTCAAAATCATCTTGTAGAAACTCCTTAAACATTGATTCAAATTGCTTTCCTCCACTATGAAGGAGACTAGATGAAATAAGATCATTATATGGAAATTGTTTAATAAAGTCTCCATAAGACTTTATTGCTTCTAAATTTGTACAATATATAGTTTGATTATCATTTTCCGGTATAATTTTTTCATGATCACAAAGAGATATAAATCTAACCTCAAAATGATCATTTCTATATTCTTTATCTTGCAAAGTAATAGTAATTTCCTCAATAGTATTTTGAGGAGTCCATATATTTGGTGATCCTTTTGGTTTATTTTGGAATACCTCTTTTAAGGACAAGAAGGCTGGACAACTTTCTCTACATATTCTATTTTGCCAGTTATAATCTAAAGTATATTCTTCATTCCTTTTAGAAGTTTCATATGGAGGCCATAGAAACTTTGAAGGTGATTCCACGCCAAGAGGCCTTAATAATGAATTAAGTGATACTCCAAATTCATTATCCAATATATTCCTGGCCTTTTCAGAAGCAAATGCTACGACATTTGGAGAAGAAAATACTTGGAGAATGTATCTCCTCAAATTTACATCCCTTTGCATATTCTTCACTTTGTCTGCATAACTATAGATTTTTGTTCATAATAAAGCTTTAAAGATGAATATTCACACTTGGCGCCAAAAAGTGAGGCCACAAAATATAAAGGTAAAAAGGTGGACAAATAAATAAATGGACTATTTAATAATTAAATAACTATAATAAATAAATAAGAAATAGATTTATAAATATTTGGAGATAATTGGACTTAAAGAAAAAGATAGAAGTTTAAAATCTAAGTAGAATTGATCATTGCTAACCTTCGTATTCTTGTTTTAAGTTGAGTTATAGTCTGGTTAAGCTCACAATTAGTTTTCTTATAATCTTCAAGCTCACTTTTTAGTTTTGTAATATCAACAGTTTGGTCATTTTTGTTTTGAGAGTCAGAATTCATGAGTTCATTGTCAAATTTTGATGATTTTTCCTGATCATGAATTCTTGAATTCTCAAGATTTAAGCTTATATATCTCTTATTTAGTTGATTATGTTGCTCCTTAAGCTTATCAAAGTCTAATTTTAATGATGAAAAGTCTTTTAGAAGCTTTGATTTTTCTGTTGATAAAGTTTGAATAGCTTGTTGTTTTTCAGAATTCTGACTCTGAAGATCCAATATACGATCTTCCAATTGCTGTATCTTTTCTATATTTCTAGTCAAATTTAAACCTTGTCCTAACTTAATACTCTCTAATTCTTGATTTTTAACAAGGATTTCGCTATCTAATTTTTCATTTAATCTTTTATAGTCTTCCTTTTCTTTATCCGACCTTTCCAATCTCCCGCGTAATTCTTCAATTTCTGCATGCATGCGCTCCATTGACTCCCTGGCGCCAATTTCATTTTCAAATTTTTTATTAAGTTGAGAAATGGATTCTTTAAGAGAAGCATTTTCTTCAATTATTTTGTTAATTTCAGTGGAATTTTGTTGAATGGATTCATTTTTCTGTGAATTATTATTATTTTCTGAATTGCTAGACCCATCTTGTTTTGAATTATTTATGGGATAGGTACCACTGTATCCATGTAATAAGGTGGATTTATAAGAATTATTTGAATTTGATTGAATCGATTTTTTGTTTGGACTATTGTTGGATTGTTTAATTCCTGTGTTCTTTTCAAGCCCAAATTCTATGTTAAATTCCTTGGCTTGTTTGTTAGTATTGGTTTTAGAATCTTTTTCTTGTTGATATTGAGAAATTATATCTTGATAAGCTGAAATTGTCTCAGCTAATTCATTTTCTAAAATAGCTTTTTCAGTTTGAAGAAGTTTTTTATCTTCGTTCAGTTTTTCCTTGTTATTCTCTAAATTTGCAATTTCATCTTCTAGACGTCCTATATAAGCAAAAATATTTAATTTTCTATTTTCTTCAATTTCTATATTATCTGAATCATTTACTGTTGAGTTTTTTGGGATCCAGGAAACTCCACCTCCAATTATAGCTTCTAATGATATTGTGTGTCTAATATTTAAACATCTAATTGTTAAAGCTGCAATATCTCTAGCATTTCTACTTGTTGTTTTAATTGATATCTTTTGTTTATGAATATCGTATCCAGAACAAAGAGTGAATTCTTGACAAGATGATGATTGATGATTTAATTGAATATGTATATTACCACCAAAGTATTTTGCTGACCATACAATTTTCTTTTCAAAGTTTGAATTTGAACTTGTCATTCCATTTTTAATTACTTTAACATCATCATTTGTTACTACCAAAATATCTTTTGTCATTGTTGAATCTTCATCATTTTTTGATTCTTTTGAAGAATTTTCTGGATTTATTAAGCTTTCAAATTCATCTTTTATAATTTCTACAGGGAATCTAATAAGACCTGTTTTTAAAGATTTTGATAAAGATATCTTTGTTGTATCATCTATTTCTATAGGTCCTAATTCACAATATGTAATATTTAGAGGATCATTTGCTTCTCCTTTTGGATATATTTCTATAATAATAATTGTTCCTACATCATCAGCTGTTAAGTTATATTTTAGGCTTGAATCTTTACCTTGTATATCAATTAATTTTTCACCCATTTTTCGTCTCCATCTTATATTTAAATATGAAAAGTCTAAATTATTATTAATTGAAATAATTTCTAAAGTTCCCATTGATTTCGTTTCTCTTTCAAATATTTGTATTAATTTTAAATCATTTTTTAATCTTCCATATACCTGTCCTACTTCTATTTTCTCTATTATACTTACTATTTTATTATTTCCCAATTCCCCTTTATAATTCTCATTTCCTATTGTTGAATTATTATATCCTACTACATCATTTGCCACTTTTCTAACTCCATCTATTGCATTATTTAAAGTTGAAAATGCATTCCATCCTTTTTTTACTGTTTCAGAACCTAATACTAAAGTTCCAAGCTCAAGTTTTGATCCATTCGGAATCATCCTTTTTTTCCCCCTTATTTATACACAATTATTCCAAATAGTTATTAATGTCTTAAACAACTTTTCCTCATTCCCTTCTTTCGAAATATTTTTAATATAGAGGGGAAAGAAGATTAGGATATTAGTATTATATTCAAGAAAGTGATATTTTATAGAAAGCAATATTAGTATTAATATTTATTACTAAATATTAATCAATGTGGTTATAATTATATAAACTTTTTTTATGATGATTATTACCAATACTTTAGAATTTTAATTTAAATAATAAAAAAAAAAAAAGAAAAAAAAAACCTCTTAAAGTGCCTCGCCCACTACTAATAAATGCATCCAATGCCGGTAGTGTGGGGTGGCGCCAAAAGTTCTGCATGCATGTAAAAATGGAGGATGCAAAATATTAAAAGGGGCAAAAAAATAAGGAAGAAGAAAAAGAAAAGGGAGACAAATTTAAATATATATTTAATTTAAAAGAAAAAGCTATAAGTTACATTTTTTTGTTTTGTATTGTTAAAATGGAGATTTCTTTCTTTGTCTAGATTCCAAATGCTCAGTAATTTCACCCCTTTCATGAGGAAAAGTATCAAATCTTTGGGAACTAATTCCTTCTTGTATGTTTTTGGCATGTAGACTTGAGACAATATTGGGAATTCCTCCAATTTGTTGTTGGATTGACGAATGTTTCCCCTGAGACGGAGGATCAACAATGATTGAGGGTTGCTGTTGGGCAGCATGTTGTCCCCATAAACCTGGTCCTATTGTTACTCCTGGTCCCATTGTTACTCCTGATCCAATTTTTAGACCGGTACCTTCTGCTACATTTATATTTCCTAATCCAGTGGTACTATTTCCATTACCAATATTACTATTGATACCGATATTGCCGCCGATACCTATTCCTGTAACCAAGTTAACTGTTGACAAATTTAATCCTCCAGAATTATTAATTCCTCTTGAGTTTAAAGCTCTAAAGTTCCCGCCAATTCCATTATTCCATTGATTTACGTTCATTTCTTCAGAAATTCCTCCTCCTACAATTCTATTGACTCCACCTCCAAAACCATCGTTATTAACTTCAGATGAAGTCCATCTTGGATTTTGAAGCAAATCTTGAGTATTCCAGCCTTGTTTTGCTCCTGAACTTTGTTGTTGTTGCTGATGCATTTGTACTGCATTATTAACTAACGTACCAGTACCTGCATCCATTCTAATACCACTGTTCATTGTTAAGCTTCCATATCTTCCACTATTTATAATTCCAGCTGTATTATTCCCGTGATGTTGGAAAATTGGTGATGGTGAAACTCCTACTCCTGTTACTCCGCCTGCTACTCCACTTCCTGTTAAGCTTCCTGCAGCTCCACCTCCCACTCCGCCTGCAACCCCACCTGCAGCTCCACCTGCTAAACTTCCTGCCATACCTCCCAATCCTATTCCTCCTGTTCCTCCTGCCATTATTCCCTGCATGAAGTTCTGTTGATGGAAGATATTTCCTCCTCCAGGCACCAAATTACTCGTACTTAGTCCAATTCCCAGTGCAGATCCATCTGATTTTGAGTTTAATTCTGTAAGACAAGAAACCAAGCTTGGATGAGTCTTTATAGGAAGAGAACTACTATTATTGTTATTACCACTATTGTTACTATTGCTGTTAATGATACTACTTCCATCTCCATTTCCACCTCCAGATTGGTTTTGTTGAGATACCAAATGCCTTAAACCAGTATTGTTAACTGTCATACCACCAGTAGATGATATACCTCCACCTCTAATATTTCCAATTCCTCCTCCAACTCTTCCAATCCCGCCTCCAATACTTGCAGAGTTTGTTGAATTATCAAGAGAAGATGTTAGAAAATTCCTTCCAAATCCAAATGATGTAAATACTCCGCCATTTGTCTTTGCATGTAAAGTTGATGCAGGAGTTGGAGAGGATAAGCTAGCCGAATCTGGTGGTATCATAGTATGAACTGAAGAAGAAGTAGAAGATGAAGAGGAGGAAGAAGAAGATAATGATAATCTCTGGTTTTGTTTACGTTCCAATGATTTCTCATCTTGAGAGCAATTCACACTTACAGCATATTGAGAATTAGGCATACCAAGAAATGGTGTAAGTCCAAATCCAAGTCCAGGAAGAGAAGCTATCAGAGTATTTGATATACTAAGAGGCTCAAAATTATCATTTTCTGTACTTTTCGAACATTTTCTTTTATCTTTTTCATCATTAATAACATTACCAGATTTCATATTCGTAGTCTTAATTTCATTATACTCTACTAAATCATCCTCAACTCTAGTTTCTATATCAGCATCAGAAGGGGTAACTTGTGAAGTCTTTTCAGCTTTATCCAACTTTTCAAGTTCAATATTAGTTTTATAAAAATGACAAAAGTACATATCTGAGAACTTTTCTGTAATTTCAAAATCATTCTCAAGAAGTTCCATGATATCTCTTGAAACTGGAGCCATAACTTTAATACTTTCTTTATTTATTATTGCATTACCATCCAATATTGTTGTACTCCCATCACGCTTTTCCTCCATTTCATGATCACCATCTTTAACATTATTATTTTGCATTAAAGGAATCTCCAAATGAGTACAATAAAAGAATATATTGGGAAAATATCTTCTATCCAAACTTAGTTGTTTCTGACCAAGATGTTTGGAATCACCAACAATTGTATGACCAATTTGATGCATATAAGCTCTAATCTTATTTACGTTACCGGGTTTTGAAATACATGTACACAAAGAAAATGTGGATGGAGAACCTTTATTATAATTCTTAAACTTGATATGTTCACAAACATTATATTTTGCAATAGAATCACCTCCATCTGATGAAAGACATTTTGAGAATATTCGATTTGAAGCATTTGAGACAATATTTGATAAAGAGACATTTCTATCAGAAGAATTCTGAATCTGTCCATGGCATAAGAATATATACTGACAATGAATTTGATTCAAGATCTCATTCTTATTATAGTATTTCTCCATATCTTCATTCTTAAAAATTAATATTGGACCTCCAATTTCAACTCCAAGCTTTAATCCAATTCTTTTAATCATTTTCTCGTTACCTCTTAAATCTAAACCTATTTCTTTACATCTTAATTTCAAAAAGTTCAAGATACTTTCCATTCTTCCACTATTTAGAATCTCCTCAAATTCATCAGTATTATTAATGGCTTTTTTAACTTCCATTTCAGAATCATTATCTTCTTCTTTAATCGTAATACTCGATACTTTATTCTTAAGATCTTTTCTTATACCGGTCTTCTCATCCTTATTTTCATCTTGGATACTATCATGATCAAGCTTCTTTTTTACCCTTCTTCTTTTCTTATCATCATTTCTTTGATTTTCTATTTTATCACCATCAGTATCATCTTCTTCGTATTCTAATTCTTCTTCATATTCTACACTTTCTTCTTGTTCATCCTCTTCATCCTCCTCATCTTGTTCATCCTCATCCATCCCTGTACCTTCTATTGGACAGTACCAGAAAGGAGGTTTAAGTATTATACATAAGTCATCATTATTAACTAATACTTGAGGAGAATCTTTTCCAACTTTTCTCATTTCCAATAATTGAGCCTCTTCATATGCAAAATCATTGATATCTGAGAATCTGACAATTCCTTCAACATTTTGTATTAAATCCAAAGTCTTCTTATTCTGAGCAAAAGCTGAATTACTCTTTGTAGAAAAATGATCACAAATAGTCTCCAAAGTCTTCTTAAGAACTTCCTCACTGATTGCTAATTTATCAGTAATTCTTAAAGACGATACCCAATCTAAAGATGGATGATGATCACGAAGCTTTTCAATATTCTCTATAATAAAGTTACTAGTTGCATATTGTCTCAAGCCTATAGTATAGGATGCCATTCTAATCAATAGATTCTCAAATCCTTTAACTCCTTGTATTGAAATAATAACATCCATTGCATCTTTAACTCCAAAAACATTCAAAAAGTATGCTAACAAAACAAACGACTTAATTGATTTATAACCTGTTGATTTAATTAATGAATTAGATTTTATATAATCCGTCTTAGGAAGTAATCCAAGATGCATCTCTATTATTGAACTTGGAGACAGTATTGTTAAACTTTTAATTAATAATATTGTGAATAAAATAGCAGATCTTTGTTGTACTGATACTAAAATATTATACATATTATTATAATAATTATTAAATGATTCTTTATTAAAATTATTACCATATTTGGGTATCGTTTTTAATAAACCAGGTACCGATATTAGTGATCTTGATCCTGATCCAATTTGTGGAATATTGTAAATTATTGATTTAAAACAAGGCTCGAGATTTCCATCCTCTAGATATTTAATTATAGATGAAAGACTTTCAGATGCAACACTAGAAAGTTGTTGAGAACTTGTCTCAGTTGAGAGAAGTCTTCTAAGGAGTTGTATGATTTCTCTTTGAATAAGAGTTTGGTCAATCTTTTTACTACCCCCAATCAAAGATAAGTTACATACGAGATCATTCAATCCATTCATCCATAATAGGAATTCGGATCTATTATTAGAATCAGAAAAGGCTTCAGAAGTATGAGATGAGTCTTCCTTTTTTCTATTTGAGATCTCAGAAAATCTGCATATAACACGCTCCAATAAACGGCCAACTAAGCTAGAGACACTGAATGAGTCTCCAGAAAAGCTTTCAAGAGCGATTTCAAAAAGTTCATCAGGAACTTTCTGGAGCTTTTCTGGTCTAAGAGATGCAGTTCCATAAGAAAAGGAGGAAGAAGGAGAAGATGAATCAGGGTTAGCCTCCAAACCAGCTTTATCCATAGATTCAGAAGAGTTTGCATCCTTTTTCAAAGCTATAGATAAATTGTTTACTTTAATATCACTTCTTTCAACATCCTTCTCTTTATGACCTTCTTTGCGTTTTTCATTTCCCTTATTATCTTGTTTGGATTCCTCTTCATTATACTGATTTCTATGTTGATCTTGATCCTGATCCTGATCCTGATCCTGGACTTGACCCTGATCCTTATCCTGATCCTGACCCCGACTCTGACTCTGACTCTGACCCTGATCATGATCATGATCTTGATCTTGATCTTGACTTTGATCTCTCCCTCTCAATCCTGATAAATCAGCTGAATCATTCTCTACAAGTTTTGTAGATTGAGATTCTAGTCTTCTCTGAGCATTTAAAGCCTTCACAATGCTTGATTTCTGTAGTGATGGGATTCCAGGAAGCTTCTTGGAAGCTTTTTTCTTCTTCTTAGATCCACCTCCAGAAGTTCCAGTCACTCCTGTCCCTCCAATTAAAGAGTTACTAGAAATTGCAGATAGATCATTTTGATTAGAGTTGTTTGCATTTAAAATCGGTACTATATTTGTATTATTTGTATTAGTAAATGTTGTAGCTGACTTCAAATCTATTGAAGTTGTTTCATTACTAACTCCAGTTACAGAAT
>NW_667206.1:0-10290 GCF_000006425.1 Cryptosporidium hominis TU502
GATAAATGAATTAATTTTTGATGAGTTAAATTCTAGCCAAACAATTTTAAAAAAAAATAAGTTAACACAATCTATATTTACACCTATTATAAACCAATCATTTTCCTATTTCTCAATGATTAACTATATTCTTTTAGAAGAAAATTCAAGAAATTTGCTTTTATATTATCAGAAGTTCCTTTTATTGAATAAGAAAGTAATGAACTTTTGGGGATTTGAAACTAATAAATTGATTAATGATCATTATAATGGTTTGTATCTAAGAAGAAACAGAAAGTATTTATGTTATAAATATAAGTTTATGTTAGTTCCTTCAATATTAATTTTGGTGATCAAGAATGAGATTACTTTCGATATGAACAATATATTGTATAACTGCATAAACTCTGAAACCGAAATTTTCGCATGTTTCAACAAAGATCTAACATTGGATGGCCGCTACAGCTCTCCTATTTTTTTCCCAATTTATAATTCATTATTAGATACAAAATGTGATAATTTTGCTAATTTAAGTGATATCTCATATTATTATTTGGCGAATTTAAATCAAATATTAGATCACTTAATTGACTTATTGATAAATGAGTTTAAAACAATTAGGCAACTACCAGCAGTTGAAAAGTTTGAGTATCTAATAAATGATCAAATTAAAAACAATAATAAGAAAGGTATTAATACCAATTTAATCGATATTGGCATTATCAACTGGAATGACATTTCTGAATCTGGGCACTTTAATATATCATTAAATATTATATCAAAGATTTTGAATAATATTCTTGACATATTTAATTTTGTTGATGAAATAGCTCTTCCAGTGGATGGCAAACTATTCTCAAATTTGTTCGGTTTAGTTATTATATTCTATAAATACGAAATAGTCGGCTCAGAACATAACAAATCACAACTTAAAAGTGAGTTTGCGCAATGCATTCCTTTAAGCATTATAAAGCAATTAGAAAGGCAATTAGGGAGTTTTCTACAAACTAATATCCCCTTCTCAGTTATTCATAAGATAGGTGAAATAAAAGTATCCTTGGAGTACAATTTTATTAATATTTTCAACAAATGTTTTACTTTTTCTTTAGATAAAAAAGTTACTTATACAAGAAACTATTTTCTTGAAGTTGTCAAGTTACTTATACAATTTTTGGGAATTTCATCAAATGGGGTAAATTTTGTCAATTTATATTCAGAAAATAGCGAAGGAATTGAAGGTTTTTTATTTGAAGAGATAATGCCAGAAATAAAAAAAAGAAAGAGATATGACACTTCATTATTCGATTGATTAAGATTTAAGAACTGATTTTTTTTTTCTAACTCCTAATGCAATTGTAAAATATATTAATTAGAAATTGAATTTGTATAAGAACAAATTGGCTCATTTTAATTCCAATGAGCTTTACAAAAGCTCTAAATATAGGCAGGACAAACCTATTAAAATCGCCGAGATTAATTATTTTTCTCATTGTATGTTATTTTTCGTTTTTTAATTAGTTGCTCGATTAGAGAATTTCTTAATAATATAAAAATTACAATATTTTGTGAACAAGATAACAATGATAGCTAGATACTTGTAGAAATAATTCAAACTATTTACTTGCAAACTTAATATACTCAAAAACATGTTAGAATTGTTACAACTCTGTATTGATGAATTTCTTACAAAAAAAAATTATATCTAAAATGCCAATTTAATTGTGTGCGCATGTTTTGATTTAATATAATCAAATAAATCTGCAACTTTAAATAACGGGATTTCGAATGTTTTGATATTTAAGTAAAGAAAACAAAGTTTCCACAATTTTTACTGCCATTCCTTATGAGTAGGATAGCAGCTTGAAAGCAATGGTGAAAATATAATAGAACCTTGCATTTTATATCACTGGCTGCAATAAAATGATATATATTATTACGGGATTCACTTTATTTCATAACTATCTTTAATACGTAAAACTTTGTATAAACACATAGTTGAGTATTTTTCTGAACTTTTTCAAAATAAAATGCAACTCCATTTTTCAAACAAAAAGATTTTGCCTCCAAATTTTCTTAAATGAAATTTCTTCAGAGTTGTTTTCTGTTTTGCAATTACTGTAAAACATTTTCGTTTCTTCATAACTACCTAAAGCAATATTTGAATACAAACAGTAACTTTCGCTATCTACTCCTTTGTTTATTGGGACTATGAATTCTTCTGCGCCCCCTGTTACATTTGATCTATGTTCATCGCCGCTCCAATTGACGATTTTGCCACTTTTATTGCCAATATCTTTCCATGTCCAAAATTGATTGTAATTTCTTGCTCTCATTACAAGATTCCAGTCGCACTCATACAGCAAAGGCAATTCTAGTTCAGTATTAGATTCTGAGCTGTTATTTGGAGAATATATAAAATCCTTTGTCTTCATTTTTTTGAATAAATTAACTGAACTTGCTTTATCTAAGCACTTCTTTGATTTGAAGTTATATAACATCCGATTTCCAAGGATAAAACTCCATTTTTGGGATTCATCAAGATAGTTACATGTTTTTAAAGCTAGAATATCATAATCTGTTGTCGTTTTAATGCTATATCTCGATACATCGTTTGGCACCACTGTCATTGGAATTTCAATCTCAGCTTTTCCAACTCCAATACGATCATTCTGTTTATTTGCTATAGAGAGACATAATTTGCTTTTTACATGCTGAATGTGGTGGAAATTATAATATAGTTCGCCTTGCCTTTCAAAGGCCGGCCTAAATTTTCCTATATACCATTCAAAAGGTTTGCACTTTAATATATGTTTTAATGAAAGCCTTTCGCTTAGGCCCTTAGTATAACTAATAGGTAAATAACCTAATACATGATAATTTTTGAAATAAGTTTCATAAAACTGTTCGCTTAACCACACAAATGCCGTTCTTTGATGATTGCTATTCATATTATCAATTAACATTTTTTTATATTGGAAATCTTGATTTCTTTTATTTGAATTATTTCTTTCAAAAATATGCCCAACTAAAGAATTTCTTACCACGTGTATTTCTCCGCCACAAAGCCATATTCTAAAACTTTGCTCAATATTTTCCCCACCCCAATAAAGCATTCCTGGATCATATTTACCACTTTCTTCCCACCATCTTTTTGTAATCATTAATATTCCTCCAGATGCTATTGGAATTTCTGGTAATCCATCATCATACCAATGGAATGCAAAGTTCCATTCTATCATCATTTTCGCACCAGCAGTTCCTATATCACTCCAATCAATATTTGAAATGCTTTGGACAATTGGGCATACAACTCTCTTGTAATTTTCTCTAATTGATTTAACTAGCGCTTCTGACCAACCCTTTTTTGGTTTACAATGCCCATCTAAAAAAAATATGTTAGGGCCTAAAGCAGCATCCGCACCAATAATTTTTGATCTTATTAAACCTTCACATTTCTTTAACCTAATTATTTTTACATATTTTTTATAATTTTCTGGAAGTTCTTCTTCAAGTATTTCAAACACTGGTTTTTCACTAAAATCATCAACAATTATGATCTCTCTTAGTAATTCAGTTGGAGTTGATTCAATAGTAAAGATTATTGTTTTGCTAATAAATTCATCTTCGTTATGAGCTGGAATTACAATGCTTATTTTATCGTTTTCGTTGAATTCACTTGAATCAGAAACAAAATCAATATTTGTTTCTTGCCCATCAAACTTACTATTTGCAAGTTCATTATTAGTTATATTCGATATTGAGCCTTTTTTCAAATTAATGAACGTATCAAATTCAGTTTCGATATATTCAATTCCTTTTTTTTTAATATTTGAATAGTCGGAAAATAAAATTGGTAAATTTGAAATAGTTCTAAAAACCCAATTAGTGAGTAACCAATTGGAAAATTCTAGAGTAGGTAAATTAATTGGAGGGTTATATTTAAAAACATTGCTATAATACTTCCTTTCTTCCGAATATTGATCTATTAGGCTTGTTATTTCCTTTTCATTAGAATATTCTTTATAAATAATGTTAGTAATCAGGCTTTCATAAAACGACGTAAATATCAATATTAATGAGGCTATAATTGTGAGAGTCCAGCCATATCCCTTATTTTTTTTTCTCCCGATTTTTCGGAATTTTCTGTCATCGCTCAGGCTTCTAATAGTTTTTTGTTGCTTGAGGGAGTTATTACAGCTATCAGTAGATAATTTTTTAAGCTCAATAGTATTTCTTTTCTCCAAGTTTAAATTTGTAGAACTTATAGAACTATAAATCGCCTTTTTTTTCTTTAGGAATTTTGAAAATAAAATGTCAATTAATATAAGTTCGACAATCAACAATAAATCGATCACCAATCTTCGCTTAAAGAAAAAAATCAGAAAAATTAGAATAGTAATTAGAAAAGTCCTACAAAAAACTCGGTTTTTGCCGAGTTTGATAATCTTTAAGGGAATAATTCTAGATTTCATTTCAGTGGATAAGAAATTTTAAATGTCAATTTGAGTCGGCGGTCTAAGCGTGTGTACTGTGTGGAAAGAAGATTAAATTACTGGATCACCTGATTAACACTTAAAGCCAAGCATAAAAAATATTTTAAAAAATTTGGTTAAAAACCGTGAACTCTGAAGCCTACTATTTAACCAGAACACATCATACATTCTTCATCGTCCTTCATATTTGTCGGTCTTAATGGGCAAGCGATGAGCTTTTGTGTCTCTGGTTCGAGTGCTTGCCGTTTGTTAGTCTCCAGTGAATCCTTTTCTTTAGTTTCTGATTTTAGAAGTTGTTGATCTACTGTAAATTGTATGGGGCGTGTCGCGCTTTGGGTCCTCAAATAATAAATGCCTGTTTTTAGACCTTTTTTCCAACCATAAAAATGCATAGATGATAACTTTGCAAAGTTAGCATTTTCCATATGGATGTTCAAAGATTGCGATTGACAAACATATGGACCCCTATCTGCAGCCATATCAATTACTGTCTTTTGCTTGATTTCCCATACAGTCTTATAAAGCTCACGTATATCCTCCGGAATTGTAAGTATATTTTGAATACTGCCATTATTTGCAATAATATTCTGCTTAAGCCTATCATCCCATAACCCAAGCTCTAGTAAATCATTTAGCAAGTGCGGATTTACTACAAAGAACTCACCAGATAGTACCCTACGATGATAAATGTTCGAGGTGAATGGCTCAAAACTCTCATTGTTACCTAAAATTTGTGAAGTGGATGCTGTTGGCATTGGAGATATCAATAGAGAATTACGAATACCATATTTGGAAATCCTATCTTTAAGCGAATCCCAATCACAAAGTCCAGAGTCTGGTGTAACTCCCCACATATCAAATTGTAAAATACCCTTACTCGCAGGCGAACCGGAATATGTTTCGTATGGACCATATTTTTCTGCAAGCTCACAGCTAGCATCGAGAGCTGCATAATAGATAACTTCAAAGATTTGTTTATTTAACTTCTTAGCTCCCTCAGACTCGTATGGCATACGAAGCATCATGAAACAGTCTGCGAGCCCTTGAATGCCAATCCCCAATGGACGATGTCTTAAATTCGAGTTTTTACATTCTTTAAGAGAATAATATCCAACGTCAATCAATTTATTCAAATTCCTCGTAATCACCTTCGTAACTTCTTTTAACTTATCAAAATCAAACGTCTTGTTATTTTTATCAACGAACTTTGGAAGGCCAATAGACGCCAGATTACAAACGGCAACTTCGTCCTTGCTAGTGTATTCTATGATTTCTGTGCATAAGTTACTTGAAACAATAGTTCCCAAATTTTTCTGGTTACTTTTGCTATTTGCAGCATCTTTATAACAAATAAATGGTGTCCCCGTCTCAATTTGAGCCTGTAAGATTAAGAACCAAAGTTTCTGCGCTTTCATCGTTTTCCTTCCACGGCCTTGTTTCTCATACTCTTCATATAGCTTCTTAAAATCATCGCCCCAAACATCTTGCAATCCCCTGCATTCATCTGGGCACATTAGAGTCCAATCTTGATCCTTCTCAACTCTTTCCATGAACAGATCAGGAACCCAAAGGGCAGGAAAGAGATCGCGACATCTCATCTCTTCCTTTCCATGATTCTTCCTAATTTCAATAAACTCTACAACATCAACGTGCCATGGTTCCAAATAAATTGCAATGGGCACCTTTACGCTTCCCTCCACCTTGATCAATATACCTAGCAGTGTCATTATAAACGCGCAGCATCGGAATTAATCCATTAGATCTCCCATTTGTTCCTCGAATATATGAACCAGTTCCTCTAATATTACTTACTGCCACCCCAAGGCCACCTGCAGTCTTACTAATGTTTGCGCATTTAGTTAGTGTGTCAAAGATACCGTTTATTGAATCTTCTGGAATCCTGAGTAAAAAACAAGATGACATTTGAGGTCGCGGCGTGCCTGAATTAAAGAGTGTGGGTGTTGCATGAGTAAAATATTTTTGCGATAACAACTCATATGTTTCAAGTGCAGCTTCAATATCACCACAATGAATACCACAAGAAACCCGCATCAGAAGATGTTGTGGTCTTTCCACAACTTTGTTGTCAATTTTAAGAAGATAGGATCTTTCTAGAGTTTTGAAGGCAAAATAATCATATTCAAAATCTTTTGAAAAATCAATTTTTGAATTAATTCTTTCTCTATTTTCCATGATAAAATCATAAACATGTTTTGAAATTAAAGGAGCAGGGCAGCCTTGATTGTCTTTAAAATTATATAGTTGCGATGCAACATCACCAATATCAGAAGAAGTATTTTTGTGTAGATTAGAAGTCGATATCCGAGCAGCGAGTTTAGAGAAATCATTGTGGGTAGCTGCCATATATGCACAAGTTTGCGAAGCAAGTTCGTCCAATTCAGATGTTTTGATTCCACTATATAGACCATTTATCACTGCTTGAGTAACCCTCGCTGGGTCAACAAGTGGATGAAGTCCATATGATAATTTAGTGATTCTGCTAAGAATCTGGTCAAATGACACAGGCTCCTCTTCACCCTTTCTGTTCACCACATACATTATTTATGATTATTGGAATTTAAGACCCAATTAATATTTCGAATTAGTTGTTTTAACCTTATTCAGTGTTCGAGCATGCGACAAAAAAATACTAAAACAAATTCTCCATTCACTTCGGTGGGGCGTTACGAGCACATTTCCACACAATTAAGTGGGGAATAGATTAGCTTTCCATGTGGGGTCCCGCCAGATGTGGCCAATTTAACTAGTACTAATATGAAATGTATCTAATTTATTAGAGACCGTCAGGTATTTAAATTCTGTAAATTTATTACTTGAATGGCCTACTTTTCATTAAATAAGATTTATTCCGCCATTTTTTTTCTAAAGATGCTGAAAATGGCTATTCGTCTTTTTGAGCCTTGATAAACTAAGTCAGTAGTAAATGTGGCAGATACAATATGAAATCGACCAAAAAAGAATAAAACTCTAAAAATAAGTCATTTATCTATATTTATTTTCTGAGAACTTACTAGAAAGTAATCGCCAATTCCTAATACCTCATTAAACGCGTTAAAATAGTGATTGCACTTATTAATTCTTATCTTCAGTACTATGATGATTAAAGTAGTTATTAAGGAGTAAATATAGAACATAATGCCTAAAACAGAAGTTTAATAGGAATATTAATAATTATAAGATGACTTACCCGAAAATCCTTTAAACCCCAAAATTCCTGCTAAAGTCCCGAAAAGCACTGTCCCGATTAATCTGCATTGTTTGAATACCTTATTATTGTTTTCTATTGAGGAATTAGACGTCGCTAAAGCTTTTATTTTATTTTTCATTTTTATTTAACTAAAATTTCGATAATAAAATGTCTTAGCGCATTATGAATGGGAGGACGAACTAATGTATAGTAAATAAATATGTTAAGTAATAATTAAAGATAATTAAAATATATAAGTTCTTAATTCGTTTATTATTTGTATTAATTAATATAACAGCTGAATAGCCAAATACCTAAATGGAATTTTAGAATTAATAATATGAAGGATAAACCATTTGATATCTCTGTAATAGAATATAGAAAAGAAAATATCAAATTCTCCAACTCAAAAAAAACGGATAAAAGCAATATATTCACTCCATTTGGAGCTGTTAGGCCATTTACCTACTGTAAAAATGACTTCAATTTATCGTTTAATAAATCTTGGAATTTATTTTTCTCAAAATTTCTAAATGGTTTTAGACTTGAGATGAGCGATGGGATGGTAAAAATACTCGAAAACATTGATTCCCTCGTGGATCATGATATAAACTACGAGCTAACTGTCATAGGTGCGCTGTCAGGATCAAACAATTGCGACCATCTTATAACATTTAATGTTTTGGAAGAACTACTCAATTCTTCAGGCCAGCCATATACAATATTCTTGGACCACGAGAAAATAGGTATGGAAGGATTAAACGTATCAAAATTATTAGAGACAATCTGGAATAGCATTAAAGATAAATTTTTAGATTTGCTAATTGAGGAAAATAATTTTATTGATTTTCAAAAAGGATATGATTACGAGAATGACTCATTGGCTGGGAAATCAACTCACCTAAACAAATTAAAAGAAAATGATGAAAAATTGGCTGACAGAGTTAAAAGGAATAAAAGGAAATGTAATATTGAACACTCTGGAATAAAAGAAAATCATTTGGATTTAAACAAAAAAATAGTTATTTCTTATTCCTCTAAAGTTGCAAGCAAAAACAAGTGTTTACCTATCCAAACCATTCCAGTTAATTTCAACAGTTCAAAATTTTCTTTATCAAATGGAAACAGTAACCAAAAATACATAAACATTATTAAAGGCCTCAAATTTATTGGGTCGATATTTAAAATGAGAAAGAAAAACAATTTAAATATTAAGCCCATAATTATTTTGATTCCAAGTAGTGAATGTCTTGCTCCCGGTCAACTAGGACAACTGCTCGAAATTATATCTCAAATTAAAGAAACATATAAAATCACATTCACAATAATTTTGGGTATTTCAACTAATATATTATATGCTCAGCGCATTATCGGTCAAGCCATTATGAATAGATTAAAATTTATTTCCGTAAAATTGCTAGACTCGAAGATGGCTTTCTTTCAGTCAATAATAAATCCACTTCTACATTTAGATGAATTTACTTCAAGAATTTTTCTTAAAGGCAATTTTGTAAAATTTAAAGAGTTAATACCAGGAAATAATTTTGAATTAAATGATCCTTCTAACACAATCACTGATTCTGAATCCGAACTTTTTTCCTTCCCACTTTTATCTTCTGCATGCATAAGACATATAAAAGATAACTTCTTTCAGTATGATTACAGTATAACTTCTTCTTTGAAGACTATTTTTATTATATTTCAATTGCATTTCACAGATAATCACTTTGATTTTTTGTTTCAACGTAAAGAGGAAATAAGTATTCAAGATCTTAGCAAAGAAATAATAGATCAATTGAAACTTAAATACCAGATAAATGAAGAAAGTTTTTTATCCGGAATTAAGTTAAGAGAAGCAGCAATAGTTGAAATTTCTCTGCTTAAATTGAACCTAAAATCCATAACTCTAGGATTGTGTATTATTAATATCATACTTTCAGATATGTTAAATATATTTGATATTAACGAGCGATATAACTTGATTATTGAATGGTTAGAGATACTCGAAAAGAATAGAAGAAAGGAACTGACCAGAAAAATAGGCAATCTAACTCGTGAAATTAAAGGCATAAATAACTTTACCTTAAATACAAACACAGCTTTTACAAAAATAAATAATATTACCGAGATTTTTTTAACAAGAAATAAATCTTTTTATGAAATAAAAAATCAAGCATTCATTGAGCTTCCATGGAATATCAAAACTTTTGAATGTAATATTTCAAAACTTCTCATTCATTCATTTGATGGATCACAACTTTCAGAGCATATTAGTGATAATGTTTTTCGCATATTTATCTATTCAAATATTAAAACTTTTTCTAATCAAATGGACTATTTTTTAGAAGAAATTCTTACGCCTAATTTTATTCCGAAAATAATCAATGAGCTTGACCAAACTTGTGATAATGAAAACGTTTTTGATGACTTTTCAGCAATTTATAAAATTTACACTTTAAATAATGGAAATAAAATAAATTTGTTTAAATTATTTTCTACATTTTGTAAGCAAATAATGGACAACTCAAATAAATATTGCAATATATCTGATTCAAAAAATAAACTTGAAAAAACTAATAAAGTAAGGTTGGAAATAAATTGTCCGTTTGA
>NW_667213.1:0-10664 GCF_000006425.1 Cryptosporidium hominis TU502
CTTGAAAGAGAAGGTGGAAAATCATCTACAATACTTGAATATGAATTAGATGATAATGCTGCTGATATAAAGGGTGATATAAATGAACAATCAGAAATCAGAGGTTGGGATGATCCCAAATTATTGTATCTTTTTTGAACAATGAATACATCTCCTGTTGTTCTATTGATTTTCTTGATTGATGAAGTCCATCTTCTTACATTTTGACATACTCTAATATGACATTCCTCTAAAACTGTATAATCATCTGCATTTGGAGTCTCTTTAGAAGAATTTTGAGGCATTAATCCCATTCTTCTTGCTCTAGGAAATACCCAAGAAACAATACAATCTCTTAAAGACTTTCTTGCTTCACATATTGATGCACTTAACAATGTAATATCCAAAGTTGTCTGATCAAACCATTTAAAAATCAAAAGAGGAGCAACTGAATCATCATTCATTGGGAATTTAGTACTTGACCATAAAGGATCTATTAGTTTAGCCTTGAATAAAGGTGAGACGATCTTTGGAACAGTCTTTTCTATCATCCTTGAACTTTGACATACTGGTGAATGAGCTATATGACTTGGACAAGTATACAAACAAGCACAATCTGAATCAGATTCTCCAATCCCTACTGATATTGACCCCATTAAGCTTGCTGCTTTCCCCGGTACCCCTCCTCCAGATACCGATACTGTATTCATTTGGGATGAAGAATTTTTTGTGTTATGATCCGAATTCTGAGATCCTGGAGGTATTTGGAGCTTCAATTCTGGAGGTACACAAATTAAAATTGCAACATCACAATACGTAACATAATTAGATTTGTGAGGTCCATAATAATGATTCTCCAGAAAGTCATTTGGTTGCATATAAGTATATTTAAGTCTTCCTCTTCTTGTTGGGTCGGTATCTGGTCTTAAAGAGTAAAGACAAAAAACATCCAATGGATTACTTGGCATCCAACTTAAATCAAAACCTTCATAATCTATAGGTATCGGAATATTTGATATTGTATTCTTCTTATTAGTATGAGTATGACCAGAAGATTGTTGTCTTCCTCCTATTGTATTATGTTCACTATTATTCTTAGATTGAGGAGTATCTAATGGTGTTACATCTGGAGTATCTAAACTATTAGAAATCTTTGTATCTAGAAATTGTTGATATAGAACTTTTCTTATTGCTGAGTATAAATGTCTTACTGTTGCAAGTCTATTCACATGAAGGACTCTGGAAGCACATAGAAAACTCTCAGATGCAAAAGACTTCCTCCCTATAAGATCATTTTCAAAGATGATGTTTACCAATAAAGGAGTTGATACAGCATGGAATGTATGAAGAGGAATAAATACATAAGGATCAATATGACTGAATGATACCTGATTCACTTGAAGATGTTGAATTGCTTCTGAAAGTGGATTTGGTACAATTAATCCATTAGAACTTGCTGTACCAGAAGAAGACTTATTTGAAGAATTCCTCTTTTTTGATCCAGTTGACTGTTTTGAAGGCGTGGAATCTTTATGATTAATTAAATTCCCGATACCTGTTAAAGACAAAGATTCTTGATTTGAAGAACTTGTAGGCCAAGTATATAAAGCTTCAGGTGGAAGTAATTTTGATGATACTCTATATAATGTTCCAGAAAGTAATATTTGAGTAATATACACCAATATTGGGACTACAAAGTTTGAACTTCCAAGCTCTGAAGCAAATCTATCAATCATTCTATTAGTAGGACAAGATAAAGAACAAGAAGCTGCTGTATATGATGATCCATGTATATCTAAAGCTGCTGCTACCTGGTTTATTGCAGCATTCAAAAGCTGTTTGTTATCACAGAATCTAATCAAGTTAAGTGGACAACAGCTAGATTCTAATAGAAACTTGGATTCTGTTAAGAATCTAGCACAAAGATCTTCAGGAGTAAGTCTGGGATCAAATAAGAGGTCGTCACTGCTCTTGAAAAGAAGTCTTTTTAGTCTGATAGTAATTGCAACAGGAAGAAGCTCATAGATAAAATGTATAAGATGAGGCCAAAGAAGGATGTGAAGCCTATTAATGAAGTTTAGAGCAATATTGTAAGATGGAGTGATTTCACTTTGATTTAGTTGGAAGCTTGGAGGATGAGAAGGAATTGAAGGATATAGAATCATTTTTACTTTATTATAAGGTACCAGTTTATCTTCGATTGTAATATTATTCTTTAAATACTCTTTTAGACAGCCTTTATCATGTTGTTGATCTTGATCTTGAAGATCATCTTTATTAATTTCACAATGATTAACATCAGGTTCTAAAGCAGAGTATAGCTCAGATTGGGAGAATAAAAGATCTTGAGATTCCTCAGAAATACCAAATTCTTCCAAAAGCCTATAGATCTCAAGAAATATATTAGCAGATAAAGATCTAAGATGAGGAACTACTTGGAGAATTGCATCAAGATCCTTAGAATCCAAATCTGGTCCTAACATAATATCAAATAATAAGCTCCAAAACTTTGGTATAGAATCTCGTAAAGATTTGAATGATAATGAATTGAGTAGCTTTTGAGCTGAAGGAGTGAGGATAGTCCTCCCAGAAAGTATAACAGAAGGATCTGCTGAAAAAGCTTGAACCAAAGGTTCTTGGAGTTGGAAGTAGCTGTTTACTAAAGGCCAACCCCAGCGATAATCAACAAGCATCCATAAAGAGTAAGGATCAATTGACAAGCCAGCATCCATTAGAGGATGTCCAAAGACACATGTTGTTGAGTCACATACAGTAACGTTTGCAATATCTACACACATTGCAAGATGATCAACTTCTGAAGAAGGCATCTCCAAATGTACATTGTTTGGACCATAGGTATTAACTTGTGTGGATACCCAAGATGGGATATACTGAAGTTCTTCCTCAGAAACTTCCAGAAGATCTAGAGTCTCTTGATATAGCTTTGGGTTAATAGTCTTTATATCACAATCAGCCATTACGTCTCCTGCAGCAATTGAATCAATGTAATCCTCAGCAATATATACAGCAGCAGCACAAAAGAATCCACCATGACATTTCCACTCTGTGAATTCAATCTTTGGTATAAGTCTTTCAACTAAACCATCACAAATTCTAAACCAAGGACCATCTTCTTCAGGTCTAATTAGAAGTTGATGAACACTTCTTGTAGAATTACTTCCAGAAGCGTCTCCTTCTTTAATGATCACTCCATATAATGAGTACCATTTTTCCATATATTGGCTGGAAGATCCAAAGAAGTTCTCAGAATTTGGAGATTTGACATCACTTTTACGTCCTGTTGTATCATCCTGACTATCAGATTGAATAGAGGTATCTTGATTCTCATCAAATCCATCCTCTGAGACGTATTCTAAAGAGTACTCATCATTAGATTCAACACATAATGCAGAATCATTATTGTCCAAAACTACGCTTGTTGTATTTTGACCAGATTCAGAGCCTGTTGCTTCTTTATTACTTCTAACTTTACCTTTCAGGTCTGGAGTACTTTCATCAATAACTTCATCATCTTGGAATTGTTCAGTGACAAGAGGTTGAATATCTTCTTGTTGATTAGTGTTTTGCCCATAATTATCAGATTTTGTACCCTTAAAATCTTGATCAACCACTCCGATACCTGTATTTACATTTATATTGGAATTCTCCAATAAAAATGATGCCTCAAGCCTAAAAGGAACGTCAAACAACTCTCCTTTCTTAGCATTTTTTGGAGGAGTGAAGTAAATAAAAAGTGTTTCAGGGAATCTTTTAAATCTATGAGCATAATGCTCAATAGCTTTGGGGATTGAATGGATATGCTTAGCTCTAAGGCAACACGTGGAGTAGTCAGAGAAGCAATCACCTCCGTCCTCAGCTACACTGGAAAACAATACTCTACAAGTATTATCAAACTCTGTTGGGACTCTCAGATCCTCTTCTAAATCAAAAATGGAAGAGATTGAGATATTCATATCTCGTCCTTGTGTTTGTCCATGATCATAGTGCTGGTTTTGATCTTGATCTTGGTTTTGGCTTTGGCTTTGACCTTGACCTCGGCCTTGACCTCGACTTTGTTCCTGGTCTCTAGTTCTTTGTGATCCTAAGTTCCTTTCATCAGACTCTCTAAACTCTTTATACTCACCATCAGTTAATTCAGATCTCTCAAACTCATCCTTCCCTTCAGATGACTCTAAATTAGCAAACTTTTCTGAACCCCTGAAATTCTGGGGAATTGACTTTCTGTGATGCGCGGCAATCTGGAGAATTGCATGTGCAGACTCCAAATAAATGGCGCCAAAAATGAAGCAATGGAAGCGCATGAGAGGGTTAGCAACATCAATCCTTTGTAAATCGTTCATATATAAAGCTTTCATAATCCAAGAACAATCTGGAACAGGAGGTAATTTGCATCTGAGACATTCCTTTTCTTTAAAAATAGAACTCTGAGTTGGAATATTTTTATCGGAAGCACAATGTCGTCCATTTCTGCTATTTGATGTATGGAGTGATGAGGTGTCAATCATTTCAGGACTGTTAGGATAAGAGTCAAATTCACCACCACATTTACAACATTTAGAGAAACACCAATCGTCCACAAGAGAAGGATCTGTGGCTATTCTTTCTTGCCAGCTATGTCGGATAGATCTTTTAACAGAATAGGCAATTGGCCAGAGAGTCATATATGCAAAGGTTTTCTGAAGAGCTTCAATAATGGATGTACGTGGTTGTTGGGGGTCTATAAATGAGGCGGGAGAGTGAGTAGGATCAGGCCTCTTTGACCTTTCTGAAGAATTGGGATTTTGATTTGTTGAACATTTCTTAGGGATTCGTGGGTTCCAAGAGAAAATTGCCCTCCTAAACTCTTTGATATGGTAAAGCAAATGGACAAATGCAGGAACAAAGTCCACATTAAGCTGAGATCTTAAAGTTGGAACAAACAAATTACTACTGGACCATAAAAGTCTATCCATAATTGATAAAGGAGTACTCCCTACTAATAAGGAACCTTCTAACTGATGTTGAGAAATGCCACAACTTTCTGAAGATAATGATTCCGCTCTACAAGAAAGAAGACCTCTATTAGAATTCTCTGCTAATTCATGAAAAGCACAAAGATTTGTTGTAATAAGATGCTTATCAGAATAGCCTTGGTTCTGGTCTTGGCGGGCTCCAGTAATACAAGGCTTATACTGAGCCAATGCTGATGCATTTCTATAGGGTAAGGTACCCCATATACTCCATGGCCTACATTTAGGAGATCTTGACCAAATTCTCGGAAATGGAGGCTCAGCTCTACCTCTAATTAATACAGTTCCTTCGTCATCAACAAAACCTGCAGCTCTAGTGAGTCTCACATGTGAAACCATCTTATGCCATCCTCTACTCATTGCATCATGAGAAAATGTCCAATGGGCCCAAGACGTGATATTTGCTTTGGGGTCTAAAAAGTTTACAACTGAAAGTTGAAATCGAACATTTGGAAAAATCCAATCGTCTGGATATGATTCATGGTAAAGTGCTTCCAAAAACACGCTCAAGTAACTGCTTTCAGAATCATTACAACTCCCTCCTCTGGGATGAACTAACAATCTATAATAAAAGCCTCGACAATACCCAATTTGGGGAGATTCCATGTCTATAGGAGTCTTTGCAATCTTCCAGAAATTTCGAATTGGAAAATCAATATACATTTTATCATCGGAATTTATAACAGAACTATTTGCTGAACTGGAACTGAACTCATCCTCATTATATGTACTCTGTAGCCTACTTCTTTTATTGGATGAAGAGAAACTTGGTAATCTTGGACCTACTGGATATAGTCCATTATAAACCTTACCAAAGTGCGAGGCCGAGCGCGATGATCTCTCGTAGTATTCTAGACTTGATTCCTCCACCACTTTTCTGGTTGGAACTTCTTCATTTTTATGCTTCAAGTCCCATTTATCAGACTTGTCTGTAGATGATATATTTATAAGACTCTGATCACCATTACGAACCATTTGGTCCTTTTTTTAACGCAAGCCTCCTTTAGGATGATCAAGCACTACTCTATCAATCCTTAATATCCATAAAGGACTGATCTTCTTTTTTACACTTTTCTTATTATTAATGGCCTCCTGGTCTTTCTTATACTCACAGGCCCAGAGGGGTGTCTTAGGCCATGTTGACCGCCAAAACTAACTTTTCACCCTCCCTTATAAATTATCAAAGGATTACTTCACTTCTCGTATGAAGAGGAAAAAAGAGTTTTTACAGAATGGAATAGAACAAATTCATTGATATACATGGAAGATCCTAATTATTAAACTAAAGCGTTAATTTTTCTAACTTCTAAAAAATACGAGCAATTTTAGGCGGGAAAATTTAAATAGTGCATGTAGAGTTGAAGATGTAAATATTAGTTTGTTATTTGTTTAGAATTATAATAAAAGAAATCTAAGACGAATAGATTTGATTAGTTAGTATTAAGTGCAACTTCGATGTCATCAAAAAGCTTATTTTCGTCAATATCTTCAAAAGTTGGTGTTGAAGTATAATAGGAACTAGAATTAGCAAGTTCATTAAATTTGGAGGTATAATTAAATTTGGACATTAACTTTGGAATATCGTCGAGATAAATAGCTTCTTTGCAAGGAATTGAAAAGTTGCTCAAGGGTGTATTCGTTATTAACTTGTTACTATTTGCAGTGAGTGGAGCATTAGGAATTGAGTCAAGAACATGCATAAACTTTTCTTCAAATTTTTGTAAGAAAAGCTTAAAAATTTTATCATCATACTTGGAATGTATTTTCTTAAGTTTATCTTGAACAAAGTCCTTATTATATTTTGGGTTTGGCGGGAAAGCTACAGATTTACATTGAACAACAACTTCGACTTTAACATTGTCCATTTTGCAGTTTGGAGTTGAACTTTGGGAATTAATGAGCTGAAATATAATTAATAACCTTTCATGAATAATTTTTGGATTAACAATAATTTCTTGATTTCTTAAACTAACGGGTACCCATTCTTGTTGTTCAGGACTAAATAGGAACTTGGGAGGTGAGTCGTACGAAGTGATATTAAATTCTTGGTGAAGATTAACCTTCTCAAGAGAATCTACTCTAACCTTGACATCATCATGCCTAAAAACTATCAATGAATTTAAATCATAATCATTTTCTATTTCTTTAAATGGACGTAAATTCTTATATAGAGTATTTCCAGTGTGTTTATTCACAAAATGAAGTAAAAGACGTGTACAATTTTGGTCACCATGTAGTGTATAAGTAAAACTAAGCTTATAATGTTCATAATCATCATTTTCATCTCTGTATATTTTACAATTATCTTTAATACTTCCATGTGAAAAATTTTCCCATGTAAATTCTGGTTCAAAAATACGAGCCAATAGATTATTTCTATAGCTTCTACTGGTTAAAAAGTCAGATTTCCCAAAGAATAAACTTCTATAATCTCCAAAAACTGAAGTTTCTAGTCCATGAACTAGTTTAGTCTTGTTATTGTTTGAATCATTTATTGCTCCTTGCAAAATGCAATCTCCTTCTTGAATTTTGGATTTGTTGCAGCTACTACATGTAAAAGACTTGAAACCTTCTACATTTACATTCTTCGTAGAATCACAACCACATAATCTACAAATTTCAGAATGATTATTATAATTTGGTATTCTAAGCCCTGTTGAAAATATTGATTCTTTTAATTGTAAGTTTTCTTTAAAATCAATGCCTTTATCCACTTGAGTACTATTGGATAAGCTCAAAATTATTAATAATATTGGGCCAGAACATAACTTTCTTAAAAAATTTCTATGTTTATTCATGAGGTCTCATTATTCAATTCACAATCTTTTCTATAATTTCTTTAACTCACCTAATCTTTCTCTTTAATAATTATCCACTGAAAAAAAAATTATATTTTGATTTATTATTAACTTCCTATTTAACCATAGGTACCGTTATCAATATTTTGACACGTATGGCGCCATGTGGATTTGGCGGGAAATGTCATATCAAATAATAAAATTAAAAAGATTTCCATGTTAGATGTGGGATTGAGAAGTTTTTTTTTTTTTTTTTTTAAATGAAATTGATGAATATGAAGTTTTTGGCTATAAAAAGTCTAAATCATAGCATAATTTTAAAAATAGTGTCTGCAAAAATAATATAGTAAAAAGTTAAACAACTAAGGAAAAACGTAAATAGAAGAATTAATAATACTAAAAAGTTGAATAATCAAAAAATGGCTTTTTAGATTAACTAAATTTGGAAGTCAAAATAAGAAAATTAATACTTCTTATTTAAATAAGAGTATGTTTTTAATAAGAAATCTAATATTCATCACCATTAATATCAAAGTTCATGGTTGGATCTTGCTCTTCGTGAAATTGAAGATTCATATCGATACTTAATAGTACATTTGATACAGAATCCTCATCATCAGGCTTTAGAGGAACATAAGAAACAATGCTATAATCTTCAAGAAGATTGGCTAGAGCAACATTTAAAGGCATTATATGACTTGGAGTCACTTTTTCAAGATCACTAATTAGAGTAAGAGAATCCTTTTGAAGGAAACTAGAAACAAGATTCTCATCCTGGACTATATCACATTTTGTAATGACATTTACATGTGGTATTTCAAGTTGTATCATTGTACTTAATGCTGAGACAGATCCTGCTACAAACTTACTTGCATCTGTAAGAAACCCAACATCTAAACAATAAACACCACAAATCCTGAAATCCCATCTTTGCAATGCTGTTACTAGAATTCTCATTACTGGTAGATGAGTAAATAGTTCGATTTGTCCAGGACAATCAAACAGTACATAGTCATTATCACCAAAATTCTTATTTAGTTGTTCTTCTAGCCAGTCCAAATTCTCTATAAAGTATTCCATAGCAAATACTTGGCCTCCATTTGGACCTAGATGAATCTCTTCCATAACATCATTCAATGAAATTAAATCTCGTATATCTAATTGAGATACGTAGTTAAAGTGTTCTGCAGCTGGATCCAGGTTAACTACATGGCATGTTCTACCAATAACTTCACAATGTTTTTGAATGGTAGAACAGTATGTTGATTTTCCTGATCCTGCTGGACCTACCACAAGTTGAGCGAATCTCATAGCTATTTAAAGACTAATTAGTCTTATTAAATTCTAAAATAGCAAGAAGAAAAAAAAGTAAGATCTCTTGATAGATTTCTTCCCTCAACCTTTACTAAAAATATTAGAATTTATACTCATTCAATCCTCCCAAACTCTCTTTTTCCACTTTTTTTTCAACTTTACTTTTCTGTTACCCTTATTTATAGTCAGATTGGTATTGGCGCCAAAGTCATGCGACTTTCTGGCGCCATGAACAGCTGACAAATTATAGAATACCGAAGGATGTCAGGGGTTGACTATTCAAAATGGGATAAAATAGAAATAAGCAGTGACGAAGAGTCAGAAAAGTTTGGTTCAAGGTGTAATGTGACTAGATTTGACTCTCCTCACTCAATTACTATTGGAGGTCATATAGAAAGTGAAGAAGATAATAAGGTAAACTCTAATGTAATAGTGGACGAATTAAAAAAAATAGAACCTGGACACGTATCAAGGGAGAAGATATCATCTTTAAATGATTACGTGTTTGGGGGGAAATCTAAGAATGGAAAAAATTATTATTGGACTCAGACAGAAAATGATTTGACAATAGTTATAGAAATTAGTCCAGAAATGCAAAGTAAAGATTTCAAAATAAATGTAACGGAGAACAATATTACAATAATGTATGGATTAGAGACAATACTATTTGAGAAATTTGAATATGAAGTAAAATATGATGATAATACAATATTTTGGTCAATTAAAGATGTAGAATCGTTTGATAAAGTTCAAAACAAGAGAATAATTAATAAAATGTTAGTATTAGAATTAGAAAAGAAAGAATTGAATACAAGTATTAGATTGTGGTGGAAAAGAATTTTTAAAGGGGGTATCGAAACAGATATTTCAAAATTTAATAGGTTCACATCATCTAATAAAGAAGAAAGAAATAAAAAATTTCTTCAAGCTTGGGAAAAAGCACATGATGAATTCAGAAATAAGATACAAAATAGACAGAAATTTATTATTTAATATATTATTATTAAAATAATGATAATAGATATGATGATCTTTCTTGATTAATATAGATATTACTTTATAATGTTTATCAAATCTTAAAAGTCATTCTTGGACGGTATTTTTTATTTTTTGTTTCAAAGAATTATACCATTCTAAAAGATTGTTATTTGATGAAGATTCTATTGATGTATTTGAGATGATCATAAACAAAGCATTATTAAGAGACACAATTTCATTACCAACAGGTACCTCATTATTGTTTTGTTTATGATCTTGAATATTTTCTTCAGTTTGTAATTTTTTTTGAGTATTAGAATTATCCAATTCAGGATTTTTATGATATAGTAAAAGTATCTCAAATATATTCAAAATATATTTAGAATCAACATATAATTGTAAGCATCCTTGCTTACTTAAGTATTCAATTTCAAATATTTGACGTCTATATGTATCTTCAACAATATATGATACCTTTTTAACAAGTTCTGGAATGAGATTTTCAGATTCTATTTGATTTTGCATCTCTGGATTATTATTACATGTAGATTCTAAAGTTACAACA
>NW_667215.1:0-10726 GCF_000006425.1 Cryptosporidium hominis TU502
TAGATATTTCCAAGAGAAAAGACCTGAAAACAAGATGGTTCCAGAAGGTATTGAAGGTAGAGTTAAATATAAAGGTGAAATGGAAGGTGTAGTATATCAGCTTGTTGGAGGACTAAGATCCTGCATGGGCTATTTAGGTTCTGCCTCAATTGAAGAATTATGGAAGAAATCAAGCTATGTTGAAATAACAACATCTGGATTAAGAGAAAGTCATGTTCATGATGTTGAAATCGTAAAAGAAGTAATGAATTATAGTAAATAGATTTGTTCACAACTTTTTTTTTTTTTTCTCTCTCTCTCTCTCTCTCTCCTCCCCCGTATTAAATTGTAAATAATTTATTTTGATTTTTTCATTTTGAAATTTAAATCATATAAGCTAAATATTTTTAATGTTTCTCCAAATTAAATTTGTATTTATTTTATAAAAATTTATTAATACTAAACTTTGCTAAACAAATATAGTCACTTGTTTAAATATCACTATCCTTTCTCTAAAAAAGAATATTTATTAAAAAAGATCAATTTTAATATTAATAATATATTTCATGATAAAAATAATTATATTAAGTGAATTTATCTTATTTATTATTTGATATTGAATTAAAAGTGTAAGCAAAAAAAAAATTTAAATTCAATTTTCTTCAATTTTAGTTAAATATCCAATTTTATTATGATTAACTTGGAATTACAAATACTTGATTTTCAAACTCATTTACACATTTTCTTTTCTTTGAAAATCATATCTTACGTATGGAAGAGATGATTATTTAATATGTTAAATATCTATCCAAATAATAATTAATTGTATTTGTTCAAAAATTAATTACCTTTTCTTCATAAAATTCAAAAATTTATTTCAAAATAAATAATGAATTTTATTTGGAATGAAAATATATTCCATTAATTATTTTGAAATATATTGATCAATTGAATTTATTAGAAGTATGTTAGAGAATAATGTACGATTCAAAATACAATTTAATTTTAAGCTAATTAAAAAAGTCGAATAAGAAGCTATTTATCTTTTAAATGTTATATATAATTAAAATTGAACAGCGTTTCTTCAGAGGTAAAAAAACTTCCAACTATTTATCCATAACTTATTTCACAATTCAACAAAACTATAAGTGAATAGAAAAATTTGTAATCTCATACTTTATGAATTTGTCATTTATTCTGTTTTTTCATGTGAAAATTTATATTAATATCAATAAATATATTTATAGGTAGAATGAATTAGTATCAAGAAAGATTTAATCATTGAATAAATCAAAAGATAATATAAATATTAATTATAAGCCTTAAAGTAGCTAGATGATTAGTATCAATCCATAAATTTGCTAATAATAACATCTAATTAGAAGAATAAGTTGTATTTACTGGCAAACTTCCTATTATTGAAATGTTCAAACATTAGACAAAATCTTCACTGAAATTTACAAAAATTAATTTAATTCTAAAAACATTTAATGTAGAGAAATTTGTTTCATCTCTTGTTGAATAATATTTTTTCAAAAAAATTTATTTCAAAAAAGGAATTATGTCACAGCAAACTAAGGTTAAGAAAATAGTATAGATCTCACACTTTTTTCAACAAAATCTGTTGAACTCGATTTATTAGATTTATTAAGATCCATTTGCTATATTTTTTATTAGAAATTTTTTTTATTTCAATATTTTACATTTAAATTTAACTAATTCTAATTTACATGTTTAAAATAGTCTATTATACACGTAATAAATATAGATATAAATATTTATAAGTATTACAATAAATGAATTCAAACTTGTAAATGTAATGATTATTTAATAACACAAATTAAATTATTATTTAATCATTTTGATTAAGAAACATAAACTATTAAAAATAATTTAATATGCTTTATAAGAAAAATACTAAATATTTAATGTAATTTTTTTCAATTTGAAAAAAATCCTTTGTATTAAAACAAATAATACCAAATTTTTACTTTTTTTTTAATCGTGATTTCGGTCCAAATTGATGAATATCTTAGTTTATATTAATAAATTAAATCGTTATTATTCAATATAGACTCCTTACTTAAAGATAATTTATATTTTAAATCATTAACCATTTTTTAAATTTAAAATATTTAATATTTTCTGTATTTAGATATTTTTAAGAGACAAATTCTTAGCTTTTCGAAAAAAAATGTGTAATTTAAACAAGCCTTTTTAATAATTATAAGAAAAAGCACTTTAATTTATTATTACAACAAGATTTAAACATAATAATTTCAACCTATGTAATAATTACCTAATAAATAATATTATCTTCTCAGAATATTGTTCTTTAATTCAGCTCTAGTGCTGATTATTGAATTTGCTACAATTTTTCAATTATATGAATAACAAAGTTGATTTATCTCTTCCAAATAATATTATAAAATAATAAGTTACAAAAATAATAGGCTAAATAGCAAATTAGTGTACAAATATTTTGTGATTAGTAATTTTGTCAACCATTATAAATCAAGTCCAAATAGATTAATTTTCACAGAAGTGTCATCTCATAATGATAGAATTATATGGTTATTAGTTTTCGTAGTAATAAAAAAAATTATAAAAAAATTTAATATAACAATCATTTAATACAGAAAAAAGTATTTTTCTTAATCAACATATTTAAAAAAAATAATTCGAATGGTAGTTAATTACTATATTTTTTCTTTAGAAAAATATACAGCATTCATGAAATTTTAACATAAATTAACACAAAGCAAACAATCTCAATATTATAGGAAAGACGAACGCAAATATTAAGAAAAATTGAGTTCTGATTTCAATCAAATTTTTTTAGACAATTTTTAATTTTATAAAATATGTAATCTGGCGCCAAAGATGATTTCCATAATCTATCTCTTACCGAGCTTTTTTTTTCATTTTACGAAAGAAGTTTACAATCATTGAAAATGTTCAATTATTTGAAGTTATTTTTGATTTTCGCTGCTTTATGTAATCTCTTATCGCTTTTACCTGATCAGGTTTTTTTTAATCATCTTTCAAATACATCCATCAATCCAAATTTTGTCTCCAAATATTCCTATGTAAAGTTGAAATCTGGTTTCGTTCGCCCCTTAGCTCAAGCTGCGAATCGAGGAGCTTCTAGTACAGGCTCTTTATTTAGAGGTATTTCACAAAGTCATGCTGGTGGATCTGGTAGATCTTTATTCCAACCAGGCCCTCAAGGTTCACCAAATACAGGATTGCGTCATCCCCTTGGCTCTTCGCAAGCTGTTGCTCGAGCAATAAGTAGAGCTCTTGGAACTTCCCCAAGTTCTAGTTCACGATTTATAGGCTCATCTTCCGGAGCAAATCCCAGAGCAAATGTTGGCGCGGCTTCACAAGATCTTCGTGGTTCTACATCAGCTGGATCTAGTATATTTCCAAGAAGTTCTTCATCGACTCAAAATTTGCAATCAAGAAATTTTGGTCTTCAATCTCATCATAGGGGTTCTCATTCTGCTACAGGAGCTGCGTCAGCACCCTCTCGTTATGGCCCTGGTTTTCCTCCACTCACAAGACCTGTAGGCTATCTTTCTGTACCATGTCCTAATAACCCAAATTCCAATCATTTTTTAAAACCAGGAAATGGAAAAAGACAACATTGCCAATATTGTGATTAAAGTGATTTTTAACTCTGTGAGGTAAAATAAAGTTCTAAATTTTGTATGTATGTATGTATTAGTGTTATATTTCTCAATAGCTGGATAATAATCAAGTTAAAATTAAAGAAAATGGTTTTTTAAGAATTTTTCCGTGAAAGCTCATCAAAATTGTTTAAAATTATTACTGAAGGTTAATTTATTTCAATATACTTGTTTGAAATTCCAGATAAATTTAAAAGTTGGTTGCTTTTTTTTTTTTTTAAATTACAAGTTATTTGGTTAAATCAAGAAATGGGTTTTGCGAAAGTTTAGTCTGATTTTTGAATTTCAAGGATCTATTTTTTATTTCTTGCAGCATGGATGGTTTTTCTAACACGATCTTTTGTTTGGAATGTCTTTAAAAGCATTAATTTTCATTCTCGAATCTAATTTCATCCATGTTTTTTTAAAAAAGGTGAATAAAATTTAAACCAATATTATGAACAAATTCATTGAAAAAAAATGAGCACTGCTTTTTTTGTTAGATATTTATTGAGTAAATCCCAAGTGAATTTATTTAGCTTTGATTAGATTAGGCTGCTTAATTGAATTTTCTAAATAATTCCAGTCTTCTATTTTGTTACAAATTTAGTATCATTATGAAATTAAAAGAAGAAAAGTTAAAGTAATCAGAGACTTGATAATTAACATAGATAGTTGTATATTATACATTTTATAGAATTAAAATAATTGTATAATTAACAAACTTTAATTTTTAACTTTTCCAAGATACAAACATCAAATATTAATTTAATATTAAAATATATGTATTTTAACATTTAATTAATTTATCAGCATATGCATGTTAATGATTTTCAAAAGTATTAAGAATTTTCAATAATTTTTTTCTTTATAATAGTGTTTCTGATAAACAGATTTTTGACTATTTTTCGAATCGATAAGGATTCTTTTTTTTTTTTTTTGTCTGGATTTACCTACTTCAACATCTTTTAATTGTATTATTTATGAGCTAATCATAATAAATATTTTTTTATTTAATTTAAAATAATTGTTATCAGTATAGAAAGTCTTTTTGTATAAATTGGTTGGTTGATTTTTCTTTGCATGAGTCTATTCCTTTATTACTTTAGATATATTAATCAAGAGCAAAGAGTTTCTTTAAGCAAATGAATAATAAAGATGGTAAATTAGATAATAACTCTTTTAATTGACGTTATTTATCATATGATAATGTGAATATTCATTATTTAGACATTGCACAAATCTAAGATCAATGATTCATGTATCATTAATAACATCTTCAATTTCAACTCGATATAAACCTAACTTAAGAATTCATATAAAAAATAGTTAAATATTAATTTGAAAAATTAAATTATTCTTGAATAATCTTTTTTTTTGTTAACTAATCAATTTTATTCTCATAATCTAAGTTCCAGTTTTTTATTTGTAAAATATCTGCATAATTTGACTATAAGTTGCCTTGTACTCAAAAATTCTAATAGAAAAAAATTAGGTGTATAGAATAGAACAAACTTGTAATTGATGTAAATATAACAATATCATACAATTATTATATGAAGTACTTAAATTGATACTATACTATTTAAATCTTTAATAATAGTTATCAAATCTTCAAGTTATTAAATATTTCACAGTTTTGAGAATTCTTAAAAAAAAAAAAATTTTTCGCTTTTTTATTTTATAAGTTCAGTAAATTAATTCAAAGACTATTTGTAAATATATAATCCAATTCACAATTACAAGAATCAGTATTTCTACAATATACATTTGCTAATTGATTTTTTTTAAATTAAAGTTATAAAGTTATTTACTCTCGTAGAATAATAAATATAATTATTGCTTTAAGTTACAAATATATTTTATTTATATGAGATTTTTCTCAAAAAAGTAAAGTTTAAGAAAATGACTAAAAATCAACTTTTTTTTTGTAATATTTGTATAAAAGAAAAAAAATGATCGAATAAATTTCACAATTCATACATTGTTGTATGGCAATTTAAAGTTCTACAAAATAATTTAAATATAACTCAAAGATTTTTTGTTTAACAATAAAGTTAATCAATTTAGAATGATCTAATATACTGATTCAAATTGATATTGATTATTATTCAAACCAAAAATTCTGTTTCTTTTAAATTGATTCTTATTTAGTATAAAAATATTCTATACAAAGTTTCAAGCATAAATTTGGAGTAAATTCATTTAGAGTTACTTAAAGATTATATTTAAAATTATTTGTTTCATCATTAAATAATCTTGCTTGTTATAAATGGAGTTTCCTTATTTAAAGATAATTTTGATCTATTGTTTATTGCTTTTTGATCAATAATAAATAGTATTTAAAGATGATTGGTTTGGTATTAAATTTGCCATATGCGTTTATTTTCGTTGAAACATTGTAAGACAAGTTCATACTTAAAAATTATAAATTCATAGACTTTTTTTTTCAAAATTAAATTATAATTTCAAATTAATTCATAATTCTAAAGATATATTTTGTCCTCTGTTTATTCAACAAAAACAACATATATATTATATTGTCAATTAATTCTCTTAATAATATTTAGTTGTTTTTAAAAGAATTATTTATTAAAATGATTGGATTAAATATTTTGCTATTCAATGCTTTTATTTTTTTTTGTTTTCTATAGAAATTTTTTCATTTTATTTAGATTATGGTAATTTGGACTATTAAAACAGAAATTATGAGTGAGTAGAAAATGTTTTTTTCTTGTATTTTAGAGCCTTTCCATGATATTCTTAAGCTGATTTTCACAAATTAGAAATGACATGAATTAAACCACATTTTAATCTATTTAATAATAAATAATGAACTAAGAAGCCAATAAATTAAATGTTAAGAAGAAATGATAAGTGAATATATTTCTCTAAGTTCCATAGTAAATTATTCTATTAAAAATTATTTGAGTGATTTCCTTTGTACTTTCTAGGCATGTTTTTATATTAAAAACCTGTTATTAAATAATAAACACATCATTAAATGACTAAATGGACAAAGTCTAGTTGTATATTTGTTTCAAATAGATTAAAATTTAATATTTATTTTATGGGCTATACAATTAAAATGGAATATTTCTTAAAAAATTAGAAACTAATGGATAATAATTTCTTTAAAGGTTAAAACTTAGAAATATTAAATGTTAGTCTTTGATGAGTTGAAAATTAACGAATTTCAAAATAATTTGAATATTAATATTGGAATAATAATGTATACATATAGGTATTAAAGTTTCTTTGATTTTACATTAATAATATCAAATATAAAGTCAAATTAAATATGTCTAAACTTAATTTGGTATTGAATAAATTCTGAAGACTTTCTGTTTCCAAATTATTTTTATTATTGCTTTAATATTACATATATTTTGCTAAGATTACTTAACTATTAGAAAAATATATGTTTAAATAAAGTTTTGTAACTAATCATGATTAATATAAATTTAATTCAAAATTAGCCTAGTAAAATATTGCCAGTTATTTAATGTTAATTTGATTTCATTCAAGATTAGTATAGCTGACAAATTTTTAAGTTATTTTGATTTTTGGAAGTATTTTTTTTCGGGGTATCTAAATCAAATAGAATAGTTGGGCTTTGCACAGCCTATTCAAAATAATTATAAAATTGGTTGATATTCTCATAATTCAACTTAATATTTATTTATTAATCATTATCATCAATGAGCGCTTTTTTTACACGTTCTAATAGTTTATTTAGATTTTGATCTTGATAAACATGTTTTCCAAACAGGTTAATGGTCAGTACTTTAACTTGATTGCTCACTAAATTTCCGTTTTCTAATTCATAAATAAAGTTGATTGGGCTTCCTGGACTACATTTAATCGTACTAGAAACCTTAATATCACAGATATTTCCACCTATAATTGGGATTGAAGTAAAAATTTGACTTCCTTCATAAATGATATATGAAAATTCACTAAATTGATAATTTTTTATACTTCCAGTTTCGACATCTACAAGCGGAAATTCTATTTCAAGGGTTGTTTTTTTAACAATTCCAATAAAAACCAGTTCCAGATGTTTGATGTATTTTTGATCAATTTTTACATCAAAGCTCCGATCAATTAGTGCAGTATTTAAGTTATTTACACTTGGGCAATGCAATGGTACCTCTCCAACTTTGTATGATGTTACTTTAACATAACTTGGATGTTTAATAGTTTTTCTTGTAACAATTATATCTGTATTAACAAAAAATTCTTTGTCTTCAAAATCAAAGCTGAATTCTCCATTTTCTCCATGAATAATAACATCTTTTTTACATTCAACTTCTGCAACATAAAACAGTTTTGTAGTATATGCGTAAAAAACAACATTTTTTATTTCTTTACATTTTTTTTTATTGCTAGCATTCCCCACATAAGGATAAATAGTATTTGTTTTTGCAATAATAGAGACTAGGAGAAGTGGTCCTGTATTATAAATTTGATTTTCGTAAGCTTCTTCATCTTCATTTTCATCTTCATTTTTTTTGCTATCTTTTCTTTTTTTCCATTTTAGCCCTTTTGTTAATCTTTTTTTTTTGTATGGTATTTGTAATCTATTTCCTTCAGTTTCCCATATTTCTAAGCAAATTGTTAAAAAAAAAGTCAATATAAAAAAAAGCTTCATTTACTTTTTAGTTTTTTTTAAAAACCGATTTTTAGATCTATTTACAACCTATGCGCGCCAAACATTTAGGTTTAGGTTTAGGGGTTTAGGTTTAGGTTTAGGTTTAGGGTTTAGGTTTAGGGTTTAGGTTTAGGTTTAGGTTTAGGGTTTAGGGTTTAGGGGGTTTAGGTTTAGGTTTAGGGGTTTTAGGTTTAGGTTTTAGGTTTTAGGTTTAGGTTTAGGTTTAAGGGTTTTAGGGTTTTAGGGTTTAGGGGTTTTTAGGTTTAGGTTTAGGTTTTAGGTTTTTAGGTTTTAGGGTTTAGGTTTTTTTTTTTTTTTTTTTTTAGGTTTAGGTTTAGGTTTAGGTTTAGGTTTAGGTTTAGGTTTAGGTTTAGGTTTTTAGGTTTTTAGGGTTTTTTAGGTTTAGGTTTAGGTTTAGGGTTTAGGTTTTAGGTTTAGGTTTAGGTTTTAGGTTTAGGTTTAGGTTTTAGGTTTAGGTTTAGGGTTTAGGTTTAGGTTTAGGTTTAGGTTTAGGTTTAGGTTTAGGTTTTAGGTTTAGGCTAGGGTTTAGGTTTAGGTTTAGGTTTAGGTTTTAGGTTTTAGGTTTAGGTTTAGGTTTTAGGTTTTTTTTTAGGTTTAGGTTTAGGGTTTTAGGTTTAGGGTTTTAGGTTTAGGTTTAGGTTTAGGTTTAGGTTTAGGTTTAGGTTTAGGTTTAGGTTAGGTTTAGGGTTTTAGGGTTTAGGTTTAGGTTTTAGGTTTAGGGTTTAGGGTTTTTAGGTTTAGGTTTTAGGTTTTAGGTTTAGGGTTTTAGGTAAAAGTTTAGGGTTTAGGTTTAGGGTTTAGGTTTAGGTTTAGGTTTAGGTTTAGGTTTTAGGTTTAGGTTTTAGGTTTAGGTTTAAGGTTTAGGTTTAGGGTTTAGGGTTTTAGGTTTTAGGTTTAGGTTTAGGTTTAGGTTTAGGTTTAGGTTTAGGTTTAGGTTTAGGTTTAGGTTTAGGGTTTAGGTTTTAGGTTTAGGTTTAGGGTTTTAGGTTTAGGTTTAGGTTTAGGTTTTAGGTTTAGGTTTAGGTTTTAGGGTTTAGGTTTAGGTTTAGGGTTTAGGTTTTAGGTTTTAGGTTTAGGTTTAGGTTTAGGTTTAGGTTTAGGTTTAGGGTTTAGGTTTAGGTTTAGGTTTAGGTTTAGGTTTTTAGGGTTTTAGGTTTAGGTTTTTAGGTTTAGGTTTTAGGTTTTAGGTTTAGGGTTTAGGTTTAGGTTTAGGTTTAGGTTTAGGTTTAGGTTTAGGTTTAGGTTTAGGTTTAGGTTTTAGGGTTTAGGTTTAGGTTTAGGTTTAGGTTTAGGGTTTAGGGTTTAGGTTTTAGTTTTAGCTCTAGGTTTAGGTTTAGGGGTTTAGGTTTAGGTTTAGGGGTTTAGGTTTTAGGTTTAGGTTTAGGTTTAGGTTTAGGTTTAGGTTTAGGGGTTTTAGGTTTAGGTTTTTAGGTTTAGGTTTAGGTTTTTTTGGTTTTTTAGGTTTTAGGTTTTAGGTTTAGGTTTTAGGGTTTAGGTTTAGGTTTTAGGTTTTAGGTTTAGGTTTTTTAGGTTTAGGTTTTAGGTTTAGGTTTAGGGGTTTTAGGTTTTAGGGGTTTTAGGTTTTTAGGTTTAGGTTTAGGGTTTAGGGTTTAGGGTTTAGGGGTTTTAGGGTTTAGGTTTAGGTTTTAGGGTTTAGGGTTTAGGGGTTTAGGGTTTTTAGGTTTAGGGGTTTAGGGGTTTAGGTTTAGTTTTTAGGTTTAGGTTTAGGTTTAGGTTTAGGTTTAGGTTTAGGTTTAGGTTTAGGTTTAGGTTTAGGTTTTAGGTTTAGGTTTAGGTTTAGGTTTAGGGGTTAGGTTTAGGTTTAGGTTTAGGGTTTAGGTCTAGGGTTTAGGTTTAGGTTTAGGTTTAGGGTTTAGGGTTTAGGGGGTTTAGGTTTAGGTTTAGGGGTTTTAGGTTTAGGTTTTAGGTTTTAGGTTTAGGTTTAGGTTTAAGGGTTTAGGTTTAGGGTTTTAGGTTTAGGGGTTTTAGGTTTAGGTTTAGGTTTTAGGTTTTAGGTTTAGGTTTAGGTTTAGGTTTAGGGGTTTAGGTTTAGGTTTAGGTTTAGGGGTTTTAGGTTTAGGTTTTAGGTTTAGGTTTAGGTTTAGGTTTTAGGTTTAGGTTTAGGTTTAGGTTTAGTTTTAGGTTTAGGGTTTTAGGTTTTAGGGTTTTAGGTTTAGGGTTTAGGGTTTTAGGTTTAGGTTTAGGTTTAGGTTTTAGGTTTAGGTTTTTAGGTTTAGGTTTAGGGTTTTAGGTTTAGGGGTTTTAGGTTTAGGGGTTTAGGTTTAGGTTTTAGGTTTAGGTTTAGGTTTAGGTTTAGGTTTAGGGGTTTAGGTTTAGGTTTAGGTTTAGGTTTAGGGGTTTTTAGGTTTAGGTTTAGGTTTTTAGGTTTAGGTTTTAGGTT
>NW_667216.1:0-10770 GCF_000006425.1 Cryptosporidium hominis TU502
GGTTATTTGGGCGCGCCCAATATGCATCTAAGCTAATAAGTTCAAGAAGAGAATAATTGTAACAATAATAAAGGGGGAAAAATACAAAATTATTATTTAAAACGACAATTTTTTTTTTAAATTAATAATTTCATACATTAATTTGAGAATCAACCCTTAAAGTTTGACAAGTAAGAAGGTGCGAAAAATTCAAATTTTGATTTCACCAAAAGCCACCCTCCCTATTTGAAAGGAAGAAAGAAAAACAAGATTAGGGATTGAGTGAGTAGTAATAATGGAAATAAGTATTAAGGATGATTTTGAGAAGGCAAAGTCTCTGATTGAGACAGACTTCAAATTATCAATTCCAATATTAATCGAATTGATTAAAAAGGACAACTTGGATGAAATAGAAGATGGAACCAAAATTCAAGAGCAGGCAATCTATACATTAGGAGAAATATATATGAAACAAGGCATGGCAAATGAATTGAAAGAGCTTATTGAAACTATTAGACCAATAATTGGTGGACTACCAAAAGCTAGAGTTGCAAAGATTATTCGAAATCTAATGGACATGATGTCAAAAATTCCAGATACCGAAAAACTACAAGAACAACTTTGTTTGGAGTGTATTGAATGGTGCTTAGAAGAGAAGCGTACATTCTTGAGACACAGAATTACTGCTCGTTTAGCAATGGTTTATCTGAACTCTAGTCAATTTGTTAAAGGTTTGGACTATATTGAAAAGTTGATTAAAGAAGTTAAAAAGGTTGACGATAAGATTCTATTAGTGGAAGCTTATTTGATAGAAAGTAAACTTGAGTATAGAATTCGTAACTTACCCAAGTCTAAGGCAGCTTTGACAGCAGCTAGAACTAATGCAAACTCCATTCACTGTCCTCCTCTCTTACAGGCTGATATAGATCTGCAATCTGGCATTATACTTGCTGATGAAGAAGATTTTAAGACATCATTCTCGTACTTTTATGAAGCTTTCGAGGCATTTAATATTGCAAATGATGAAAGAGCCTTGCAATCATTAAAGTATATGTTGTTATCAAAGATCATGTCCCAACAAACCAATAATTTAGCTTCTCTACTTTCTGGTAAAAATAAAGTTAAGTTCCAGATGAGAGAGATTGAAGCCTTGAGAATGGTTGCATCTTGCTGCGAAAATAGATCTCTTAGTATGTTCGAGGATGTTTTAAAGAATTATGAAACTGAGTTAAGCAGTGATATGGTCATTCACAGACATATTAATAACTTGTATGAAAGTTTGATGGAGCAGAATATTTTGAGAATTTTGGAATCTTATTCACACATTGAAATCCCTCAACTTGCTTTATTCCTCAATCTTTCTTCCGAGAGAGTTTATTCCAAGGTTATTGAAATGATTTTAAACAAGTTGATTCAGGGAAATATTGATCAAAGAACTTCAGTTCTTACTATCTATGATGAGAATCAGAATTCTAATTTAAAGATCCCCGAACTTATCTCTACATTCGACAATCTTTCAAATGTCGTTGATGTTTTATATGAAAAAGCTACTAGGACAGTATAAGAGAAAGATTGATGAAGAGAGTAGTTAATTTATTCGATGGAGTCTAGTGTTCCCTTAATTGGGTATATAGATCTATTGAATTATTTATATATCAATACTATCAATACAAAATTCTACTCGGCTAATAGCAACTAAATAATTATCTAGAAAATGATCACCTTTTTCTTCTTCTTCATTGTTTCTCTCCTCCTGTATCATCAAGTTCTTATCGATTGAAATAATCATATACATATATAACTAGGATGTAAAATTATATTAGATTTATAAACTAGCAGTTAAAATAATAAAGGAAAGCCATACTATGATAAGAAAATACTAACTTATATATCTTCTAGTTCAACTTTTCTGAGCTTAATCTGAACCCAGCCTAAATCCCCTTCCTGAAAAGGCTCTAGGTTGAGCAGAGTTTCCTGAAAATGAATTGTAAGAAGAACCGGCTCTATTTACATTTGAATTTGGATAGTTAATTACATTAGGATGGCCATTTAAAGATGAAAAGTCATAGACATAGTTCTTAATCAGTAAAGAAGAATAGTCAACAAATTTGTCAAAATGCTTTGGAGTTCTGGCTAAGAAGTTATTTGCGTTATTCTCATATATAATATCTCTAATATAGTAATAAGAATGTCCAGCTAATAATCCAATCAAATCGTCAATCAAAGAGTTACCAGTCAAAACATCCAAAAATAACAATGCATATGGTAACTGATAAGCTTGCAAAGTGAATCCCCAAATACTTACCAAAGAAGTTGGGAATTTCTTACTCCAGTAATAAATTATACCGAAAATCAATGAAGAGCCTCCAATTTTTCTTCCTGTGGGGTAATCAAAAGCAGTACCTATTATGTTGATTCCTGTCATTAAAATCAATATAAAATACAAATAAGACCCAGATGAGGAACCAACCGACCCACTCCTCTCTAATTTTGACGAAAATGATGTAAACATCCATTGGCTCATAATCCATCCAATACTAAATGGACCCACAAAAAAGAAGCTTGTGAGGAATCTCCAAATTTGTGCCTTGCGAAAAATGTACTCCCAATCAAAGAGAATATACCATGGATTCAACATACCAAAAGTTATTAATAAAGTTGAAAAAAATGTTATTGTGAGGATACTCCTCGTGATTGGAGGTAAGTTCTTATACCAACCTTGCGGAGATGAATCATTGAACATATTTTCCTTTTATAATAGTTCTGGTCTTTTTTAGCAATTTTATTTTTTCAATATAATTTCTCAAAAAGAATTAACACGTCATTACCGGTATATAACTTTTTTTTTTTTACTTTGCCATTTTTTCCCCCTATAATAAAAATATTCTCAATTTTCTAAAGGGAGTTTTGGCGCCAATATGGCTAAATTAATAATATTCTTGTATTAACATTAAATTAAGAATAACTTTCATAATAGATGAAGTACAGGTTAAAGAATTTGCTGAATGATTTAAAGAGTTAGGGAAATTGAGTATATTGTTTGATGAGTTTCAGGGTAACTTGAATGATATAAGAAGAGTGGAAAAGTAATCTAATTTAGGATAAAGAAGAATCCACCAAATCTTGAAATCTTTTTGTTGCTTCTTATTGTAATAAGTAATTGATATTGGTATTTATAATTCTAAATAATTCATACAATATGAATGGGGAGTTAGGAAGTATTAGTACTGAAAATGATTCCACTGATAGATTATATAACTCAGTGTATAAAGGGAGTGAAGAAATAAATCTTCAGTCATTAGAAGCTGGTAACGATCCTCTTTCAATATACAAGCAGGTTTCATCCTTGAATGATTGTTTTGAAGGTAGAGATAATAATAACTTAAATTCACAATATCAGAACTTTGATATGGATAAAAAGTCGTTGAATAAAACTTTAGAAGATCTTTCATTATTTGATCCATTTCCAAGTACACAAGGTAGATCAGTTGAAGTTAAGCCTATGCTAGCTTCTCCAACAATAGTACCAGAGAGCCGAAGTAATATCAGTAACCCCACAACAAATGTTAATAAATCCAGTTCAAATTTAAGAACATCCACAAGTGTTTCAGGTTTATTTTCTTCTTTTGCAAACACAGTAACGCAGAATATTAGTTCTCAAATACAGAATGCATTAAGAGAAACCACTTCGAATATGATAGTGAGTAATAGTAATAATCAAAAAGCTCAGGATCTATCCAGATGGTCAGAGATCCTTTCCAAGATTCATAATAATAAAGGTCCAATATCAAATACAAGTCTGGAAATTTGTGAGGCTGATGCAGAGAATATAACTAAAAATATGAGTATTATACTTCTTCCTGGTGAAAAGTTGTTGTTATTTAGTAAGGAGTGTGGAATTTCTGCTCAAGGTCTGGTAGGTCCTATTTTTGGATCCTTCATTATGACAAACTTTAGAATCATTCTTGCTCCTCTTTTCCAAAAGAATATTAACAATAAAGCATTGACAATAGTAAAAAGATTTTCAGTATCTTGGATGTACAAATCAGGCTTTCTTCATATTCCAATTCATTCAATAACTCAGATTGGGGTTAGCTCTTTGATTTCTGGTAATGATCATAATGGAGTACAAACAGAAGGCAGTAATAGCCATACAATTCCAGGACAATATATTGGAAATAACTTGAATCTAGTAGGATCATTAGGTACAACAATTGGAGGTCCAGGAATTGGGCAGAATGGCCAAATAAATATGAATTCCAAAAGTTGTACTTATACATTGGATATTTCAACCAAAGATTTGAGATCGATCCAAATTTTAATAATAAGCTCTGAGCAAGACAAAAAGCTAATTCAAAATAGTATTCAAAATATTCTGAACGAGACTTTGCATAAAAACTTGTTTTCGTATACTTTTATGGAGAATTTTAAGAGTTTACCATTATTTTCTTCAATTAATGGGATTTTTGAGTTTGATATTTTGAAAGAATATAATAGACAAGGAGTTCCAATATCATCAGGTTTAATTAATGAAAATACTTCAAGATTTCCTTTAAGATTCACAAATGTGAATCAAAACTTTGAGCTTTGTTCTTCATACCCAAGAATAATTGTAGTTCCTGAAAACATATCCGATTCACAACTAATTAAAGTAGCAGCATTTAGATCAAAGGGAAGAATACCAATTTTAAGCTGGACAAACCCAGATTTAAAGTGCACTTTATGGAGGTCTAGTCAGCCAAAATCTGCGTTTAAAAGATGTATTGAGGACGAGATAATGATAACAACCATTTCCAGCTTTTACAAAAATAATGGAGACCCAAAAGAAGAAAGACCTTTTGCAATACTGGATGCTAGACCAAAATTGAATGCATTCGCTAACAAGGCAACAGGAGCTGGATTTGAGAATATTGATCATTATACCAATTGTAAATTAGAGTTTTTGAATATTGAAAATATCCATAAAGTTCGTGATTCTTGGAATAAGTTGGTTTCAGTAATTCAAAAAACTTCATCTAATCAAGATTTGAACGTTGGTAATGCTAATTTTGAGAAAGTGATGAATTTACTTAACCAAGGAGATATCAGTTCTGTTCAAGCTCAATCATTACTTGCTTCTTTGAATAGAATGAATAATTCAGAGAATTTAACAGGACTAAAGTTGATTTCAGAAATAGATTCAACAGGCTGGTATGACTTAATTAGTATGATTCTTGCATCATCAAATAAGATTGTTGATCATTTGATTAGGAAAAAGGGAGTTTTGGTACATTGTAGTGATGGATGGGATAGAACTTCACAACTAACAGCACTTGCAATGCTTTGTATGGACCCTTATTATAGAACAATTCAGGGATTTCTTTCACTTATAGAAAAAGAATTCATACTTTCTGGTCACAAATTTCATTCCAGATCTGGTACTCCTGGAAAAGAATCTTGTTTAGAAAACGAGTCAGAGAGATCTCCAATATTTATCCAATGGCTAGATTGTGTTTACCAATGCTATAATCAGTTTCCAACAGAATTCCAATTTCATCCAAACCTATTAATTATTATTGCTGATCACTTAAATAATAGTTTATTTGGGAATTTTCATTGTGATAATGAGTATGAGAGATTTTGTATAGATTCTAGAAATTCGACGGTTTCTTTATGGGATACAATAATGTATTCTATTAAGAATAATTCTGAAGGTAATCTGGATAATTGCCAAGTTGAATCCCTTCTTTCTCTAAATTCCTCTATAATATTCCATAAAGAGCTTGTAAATCCTCTTTATAATCCCACACATACACAAGTCAGGACGCATGCTGATGTATTAATACTAGATTCTTCTTCTTTTGGAATTACTCCTTGGATGCCTTTTTGGTTCAGATTCACCCCAATTAATGCAAAGACTGTATCTAACCCACTTTTATATAATAACTACTAAATATTTGTTTATTTCTTAATACTTTTATCTCTCAAAACTTACTTAACATTGATCATTTTCTTCTATAATAGTTCATCAAAAATTTGTTTAAACTTTGTTTATTTTCCAAAATATTTAATTGAATGATCTATTTATCCATCTTTAAAATAGGGATGCCTTGTTAATTTCCTTCTTAAATAAAAATATATCTGAATTTTATTAAGCTTATTATTTTGATTTGCATAGAATAACTCTTTATAAAATCACCATAGCGGCGTAAGGAGCTATAGTCTAGCGGTAGGACCCCGGATTTTGATTCCGGTAGCCTGGGTTCGATTCCCAGTAGCTCCTGTATTTCCACCTTTTTTTTGTTTTATATGGCGCCCATTATTTTCGGGAAAGCCATCCCCCTCTGTATTTTTTTTTCCTGATAAAAATTCCGAATCAAATTTTCTTTTGTTGTAGTTCTTCATATTCCACTTTTTTAGATAATATAATTCTCCATAAATTTATGAATTCATAGACAATTCATACAAAACATCAATTAGGTAAGCTTAATAATTTTCTTCCTTGCAATTAGGAATAGTGCATAGCTTAATTGACTTGGTTATATTGTATTCATGTAATTAAAAAAAATGCAGTAAATTCTGTGTACTCTCAGTAAAATACAATTACTGAGAATAAGTAGTAAAATAATTAAAATAGACTATTTATATAATAATAATAATAATAATGATAATAATAATCAAATTAATAACTAATTTAGAAGATTTCAGATTGAAATCTTTGTTCAATAATTGATAGATTTGAAGTTAATTGTTTTATTTAAAATAACTTTAATATGATGATGAATAATTAATGAATGCTATTATTAATAAATATTCAATACATCCAATTGAACAATTATTACATTTAGCTTCTCTTCGTTATTGCATTTCCCAGGTAAGGATTCTTGAATCAAGTCTCCCAAACTTGGAGAAGTTCTACCAAGATCTCCATTTACGAACTCTTTGATATATGTACCAGCTTGTGCCAATAAGTCCAAAATAAAGTAGTTTTCATTAATTGGAGAAATCATGAGATCATATATTTTACGATCTCTATTTATATTTGGCCTTCGATGTAAAACACGAACAGGAGTTCTTTGATTAAGGTTAATAGGAAATTTGAGTTTATCTGAAATTTCGTGATATTCATGGATATAAATAGGAGTAGATATATAGCAAATACAACGGTATGATTTTTGCCTATCATTAACTTCCTTATTCATTTTTTGAACCGAATAAGAATCTGAGAAATTTAAAGCTGATATTTCAATTCTTGAATTAGATTTCTGTATTATAGTATCTTTAAGTAGTTGTATGAAATTTTCTCTAGAAAAATACTTGGAATTTTCTTTCAAATCCATAACCTGAATGTTTTTTGGATAAAATAAATAATGATGGCTTAAAATATTACCAATTTCTATAGCAAAAGGCCTTCCAGTTGGAGTTATTGATTGTTTAATCTTGACTTCCGTTGAGAGATAATTATTTCTACTCTGATCATAATTTTGGTCTTCATTTAAATTAAGATCACGGTCAAAAAGTGTATTAGCATATTTTCCAAGCATTCTCACATCAACATCTTCTCTACCTGATGAAGAAAATGTGAATTTCCCAAAATTTATTAATTCTTTCAAAGAATTAATAAGAATCTCCTCAATAGAGGTATCAACAGTTATTTTGTTTTTATCACCATCTGAAAATCCCCATTTTGATTGGGATATTCTTCTGGAAAATTTGATGTAACGACCCAATAAGTATACATTATTCCATGTATAAGAAACAACCATAGAAAACATAAAGCCATTAACATGTTCTAAATGCGGTGGAATTTTTGTTGAAAAAACAAAGTTGATATATAATTCACTATTTTGGTTAAGTTTTAAAGTATGAATTCGATTCTGAGAAATATCCAAATTAGTATTCATATCTTCATCAGAAGTTATTTGACTTAATAACAAGTTTCTTAGACAATTTTTTAAACTGAAGCACATCTCTTGATCAGAATTAAACCTTAATTCTGGAGTAAATTCAATGGAAATTCCTGCTTCTTTAACTTTCAATCCAGTATCATTAGATACTGCTGCAGTTAAAGCATTATTAAAAACTGTACCCAAGTAACCTTTAATTGATTGATGTTTTAACTCATCATTGATATCATCTTGTTTATATATAATATAAGTGTTAATTATGCCTGATTGTGTGTTTTGAACTGCCATAAACTTATTAGATTGTTTACGCCTTACTTTTTTAACTTCATTTGGAATCTTCGAAATACAATACTTTAATCTATTATCAATTAGTAATAAATCTCTACAGCTGTGACACTTTTCTTTGTTATTAGTTGATAATGAGTTTGCTAAAATTGCTTGTTCAGAACCAAATTTAAAGTTTTCAACATTGAATGAAGTCTTTCTAATTTCGCATCTCCAACATAAATTGTTCATTTCTATATACCTTAATCAAATAAAAACTAAATGAATGTTGCATTGTTATTCCATTTGAATTTTGTGTTTTTAAATTCGCTATTAATAATTTAATGTATCAAAATTGACAATTGGCGCCACCTTGTAAATATAGTAAAATTACTCTCTCCATAATATCTCGACTTGATCAGTTCTGAATCTTTGAGATACTGCAGACTCTTCCACTTTTGTGATGAGATTTTTTTGGTATGCTAATAATCCTGTATGAGCAATCATTGCTCCGTTATCAATGCAATAACTATCATCCATGCTGCATACAATAGCTCCTCTATCCTTTGCCATTTGTTCATCATTTCATCAACTTAATTGCATCCAACACCTCCGACTAGCAAGATTGAATCTGAGTTTAATAGACTGATTGCTCTTTCTGTAACTTCAATTAACATTGCAAAAAGGGTCTCTTGCAAAGAAAAGCAAAAATCTTGATAAAAAGAATGTAATTTTTGTTTATCATTATTAAATTCTTTTTGTTTTTCTGCTATTAATTCTTCTCCAAAAGTTAGAATTCCGGAAAATGATAAATCCATGCCTTTAACAACATAAGGAAGTGAAATTAAATTCTTTCCTTTTTTTGCCATTTGTTCAATATGGTATCCTGCTGCAGGATAATTGTCAAGTTTCATGACTCTAGCAAATCTATCAATGCAGTTCCCGATTGCAATATCCAAAGTTTCACCTAAAATTTTGTATCTTTTGTTGGCATAACCTATTATTTGAGTGTTTCCTCCTGATGCATATAGTACTATAGGATTTTCAACTTTAGTTACGAGTCTTCCCATTTCTATGTGAGCAACGCAATGATTTACTCCGATTAAAGGTTTTGACCAAAGCATACTCAACATTCTTGCAACTAGAGCTCCAACTGCCAAAGGTGCACCCATTCCTGGTCCTTGTGTAAATGAAATAATTGTTATTGAATTCCTATTTATTCCGGATTTTTCTAAAGCCACTTTAACCAAATGCAATATGTTATTTCTATGAAATTCTGCAGTTTCTCTGGGTAAAAATCCAGAGCCCTAAAATTGATTAAAGTAATTAAAGTCACAGATAAGGATTATTCAATATTGTTTTCATTCAAACTTACAGGTGGTCCCACAAATGTCATTTTTTCATTTGCCAAAATTTCTCCTTTAGATGTTACTATTCCGACTCCTACCTTGTTTGCGCTTGACTCAATTCCAAGGGAAATTAGAACTTCATTATTAGATCCCTCCATGAATTTGATATTTCAATTTTGAGAAATCTTTTCAAATCTTTAATCTTTATTTAATTCAAAACATAAAAATAGCATTAACTTTTAATTAAGCTTTTTTAGCGGTAATATTTTATATATGGTTAATGTCATTTTTACTTTTATTTGACAAGATTTTTCATATCATTAAATTGATATTATTATTTTAATTTTTACGGAGGAAAAAATGTTTTTGTAATTTTGGATTTTACCATTTATGATTTTCATTTTAACTAAATACAAACTTTATTTTGTACTCACTTGATATTCCTGCTTTTAACTTGTTCTATTAATTTAAAACAAAAAAAAATCGCAATCATCAGGATTTTTTAAGTATATTTAAAAAATTAAATTAATAATACACGTAACTTTAATTTTTACTCATATTTACAATGCATTCGTATTTCCACATACCGTTGTTTGCATGCAATTTTTATTTTTACTTGCATATACCGGTCATCCACATGTAATTATTAATTACGTGTTAAATTTAAAATAATAACAGCAATAATAATAAAAATATTAATAATATGCGAAAAATAATTTATGATAATTTAAGCTATAAAAACTAAGGAAAATTAGGATTCATTGAAATTGGTATTGAATTCTGAAGTTAAGTGGTCTTTAATTTCATCAACAATTGCACTACAGGAAGCTTCTGCAAGGGAAAACCCTTCTTCAATTCTTTTTGGGTCTTTAAAGAAGTCTCCATTTGCTGATAAATATACAACTTGGTTTCTAATTGTACAAAGACCTATCTCAAGAGTAGAATAATTGCTTGCCCCAAGGTATGAAATTTCATTATAAGTTGGATCCAAAATCATAGAGTATTCATCTTCAGTTTGTTTTTTTCCATCATGATTAAATAAAGAATTTGAATTTACAGCAATAATATTTGTTGCTGAAAAGAGTCCAATAATCTCAATTTTTGCATTGCAGAGAGATAGGCAAGCAGCTGAAATTGCTGCAGAAAATGCTGATCCATCATCGTCTATAATGTAAAAGTAGCAGTCAATACTGCTTCTTTTATACTTTTCATGGCATATAACTGAGCTTATAACTTTTTCAAGAAGAATTGATTTAATTTTTTCATCAGATTTTATCTCAATATTTTCAGTA
>NW_667222.1:0-10947 GCF_000006425.1 Cryptosporidium hominis TU502
TTGTTTCTATAAAATTTGATTGTGGAAATAATCCTGAAAACTACTTTATAATTGGTGAATCCAAAATTTTTGAGAACAAAATAAAATCTTTGCATAAAGAAAATAACTTTGATATTATTAATACCATTGTACCAAAAGATACTATTTCTTATGATGAAGTCAACTCCATACTAGTTTCGCCATCTAAGAGCTTCTCATCAAACTCAATATTTATACCAGAGTCAAACCTTCCTATTTCAATGTTTCATGTTATACAAAAAAATAACGCTTCTTCGAAACCCCAAGAATCAAAGGAAAACAAGTTCAATTTTATTTCAGAAAAATTCCCTCCAAACTACCAAAGTAAAAAGATTTGGAATAACGGAGTATTGACAAAAGTTTGCGCAGACATTACAAGCGGAGGTATGATTAACAATATTGGATTTGGATTTGTGTTTCCTTTTCAGCCGACATCAAGGGAGGAAATTAGTGATTACTATGGATTTTCTTCTGAAGGAAATGGAGAACTGGATGTCGACTCAAAAGAATTTACTTGTCCAGGTATGCTTCATTCACCCCGTGCTCAATTACTCTTTAGCAAACAAACAGAAGAAATTATTATGACTGGAGAGTTACGTTCAAGGAGCAAACGAACTCTTCTAAGGTCTATCAACTTCAGATGTCCTGAAAAAAGTGTAATAAATAGAGTGGAAGTCGCATGGCAAATAATTAGAGGATCAGAATCTCTTATGAAACCGGATCAAATATTTAATAATAATGCTAATAAAGGGCCACTTGGCTCTATAGGAGCGATGAGATTCTTTTGTAGTGATGGAAAATCGGTTTTTAAGGTTGGATCAGACGCTACTCCAACTCATTCAAAAAGTAATCTGGAAATTCATGAAGTTTTATTAGGCTACAAGGAACTAACTAGTGATGAAATCAGTGCCGTTAAACGGGAACTAACAAAAGAAAGTTCTATCAAAGTTACGGAGGAGCTTTTACGAACCCTACCTGGAGATCCAGTTCTCTTCAAACTTGTCCATGAATCCCGACCCCTTTCAAAGATACAATTAGAAATTGAAGGTGTTAAATCATATAGCTCAGCTATTGAAGCTTTGAACTCTTTAAAAACGAGATCAAAAGCCAGCAATCACAAATCAAGAATATGGAGAGGTAGCCGTTGGTCAGGAGTTTGTATTGGCTTACTCAATCTTGGAGGCGGAATTCTTAAAAACCATGAATTCAGTATTGTTTCCTTTGGATCCTACTTTGAAAAACCTCCTCCACTTGCTGTCCTACCTTATAAAGGATTTATTCAAACTGGAATCCCACAAATACACCTAAATAAAATTGTTTCTACATGTGATATGACAAATCCCCCCTCCTTTGGACTTAATTTTCCTGGCTTTTCTGCTGCATTTCTTTGTCCAAATGGGACTCATATAGAAAGAATTGGGTACAGCACACATGAAAATAATAGCAAACAAGGCTTTGAAATTTTAAATAATGGTACACTTCCTCTCCCCCATCCATTCAAGGAGCAGAAACATGTCGGGCCACTTAAACAAATTACTGCTATTCAGTTGTTCTGCAGCGATGGAATATCTACGGTTACTATTGGCCAACCATCTAAAAGTACCTCTATTAGCAAACCCGGAGAAATTGGAGAAATTAAAGTTGGTTATATAAAGGCTAACTCTAGTTTATTAGATAAGAAAATATCAACGACGTCATTTCTAGTACCTACAAGCTTTGAACTAATATCAAAGGATAAAAGACAGAGACTTCTTAAATATTCCAATCCTAACTTTCCTGAGTATACGCAAAAAATATCTACATGGGAAGGAGAAGACTTACAGGCTGTTTGCGTTGACTTCGCTGTAATTGATGATGCAAAGCGTTCCAACAAAGGCAACAACTACTTAAGATGGGCAGGTAGCGCAATCAAATACCCAGAAAAATATCTAATTATGAGTATTGGATTTGCATTTAAACGAAAAATTACAAGGAATAGATCTACAGGAGCTGAAGTTCCTCAGAAAAAAATTAAAATTGCAGAAAATATTCCCAAGGTAAAACTTCAACACAAGGCATCAATCAAAAATAACCCTCGAAGTAGAAAAAAAATCTAATTAACAATTATTATATAAATATAGTACGAAGTTAGGTAAAGTAGTTAAAAAACGTTTGAAATTTATTGCGGTGTTAATAGCAATTAATTATATTTTAACTTTAACAACATGCGCGCCTAACCATTAAATTCCCTCTATTTATGGTGATTTGTCGTAACTACTAATATTGTCTATTTGGCAGTTTTAATTAATACGTTACTATTATTTATTTTGAGTACCGTTATATACCGCAAAAAACAATTAGACAAGACTGTATTATTCTTGATTACTCTCCGTGTTTTTCTATTTTCTCCCATTAGATTTTGATTACGAAGTTTCCATGAGAGTTTTATTATCACTCTTTTTGTTCGCCTTCTTGAAGGCAATATATGCTACAGATCATCGAGGTTTTCTCACCATATCCTCACCATGCGATGGCAATCTTTCATTTAGACTGCCATTGAATCACTCCTTTGAAAGATCTGACATCATTCTTAGTGGCAAATGTTTAAATGGTATCATCTTTACAGCTATGGCACTCGATAGTGGTGTCATCAAGGGCTCAGTAATCCCTGATTCTTCAGGTACAACAGTTGTAACAAGTGGTAATCCCATTTACACTGTTCAGACAACTGCAACTTTTGAGTTCCTTTACAGAACGATTGACCCAAGAATTAAAGATGCACCATACAAAATTTCCCTCATGAAATACACTTACTCTGTATTATCTTCTCAAAACAAAATCAATTCTGTGTTGGTTCGTGAACATACTTCAGAGGAATGTAAATTCCCACAGATTGACATTGAAGACTCTAATCTCTGTACATTACATTTATTACTTAAGAAGTATTCTCAGAACAGAAGTGGTTCACCAAACTCCAAGGTTGATGCAATTCTCCTTGCAGAATTGGAACAATCAAGTTCTTGCTTCTCTGGAAACTCTGTTGAATGTACTAGCGAGTTACATGTGAACAAAAATAGCTCTTATGAAGATTTGGCCAACAGCTTCTCTTGCCTATTTGATGAATCAACAGAATGTGTACCTGTTGAATCTGGTACTCAGACTGAGGAAACTGGTATGGTTGATGCTGCAACACAAACAATTCCAATAGTTACTCTGACTTCAACTGCTAAACCACTCTCAAAGAGTGAACTTAAGGATATCGAGAGATTGGAAAAGGAAAAATTGAAAAAAGAAAAGAAGTTAATGGCTAAACAGGAGAAGGAAAAACAGAAATTACAAAAATTAGAAGATAAAAAGAAAAAGAAAGCATTAAAGGAAGCAGATAAGAAGTCTTCATCTGATAAGAATAAAGCCGATGATGCTGAACTTTCGAAGAAACAAGAAAAGGAGAGACAAAAGAGATTAAGGGAAGAGGAAAAAGAACAAAAAAGATTGAAAAAAGAAAAGAAAAAACAAAAATTACCAAAAGATAATGAGAAACAGAAATTATCTAAAGAAGAGAAGCAGAGACAAAAGGAATTAGAAAAAGAAGAGAAGCAAAAACAAAAACAATTACAAAAGGAGGAGAAGCAAAGACAAAAAAAATTACAAAAAGAAGAGAAGCAAAGACAAAAACAATTACAAAAAGAAGAGAAACAGAAACAAAAATTGTTGAAGGAAGAAGAGAAGCAAAGACAAAAACTATTGAAACAACAAAAGAAGGAGGCATCTAATAATGGTTCAAAGGATAATGTTAAACCATCAAATGAAAGTGAGGAGCAAAAGAAGCAACAAAAGTTAAAAGAGAAGCAAGATAAGAAAAAGGCTAAGGCAGAAAAAGAATTAAAGGAGAACGAAGAAGGTGACTCATCTTCATGCAGTTCAAAAAAGAAATCTAAGAAGACAAAAAGTACTCAGACTCAAGGACCTGAATTAGTGTCTGTATCTACTCAGACAGAAGATGTCATAGTTTTACCAGCCCCACGCGAAGTTGAAGTAACTTCTGATATTGAAGACAATGAATTCGAATATTCTAATCAAGTTTACCATGAAGATGATATAGTTATTGTAGATGAAGCTTCTGATGAAGATTCGCTCAATAAAGTCAATGAAGTTTACAACCCAGAAGTTGAGGTTATTTCCCTATCTCCTTCTGTGACTCCGGTCGAGTACATTCCGTCATCTACCAGCACTACTACTACTACCACCACTACCACCACCACCACCACTACTACTACTACTACCACTACCACTACCACTACCACTACTTCAACCACTACTCATGGTCTGAAGCATACTAGATACTACAAGAAGCCTGAAGATGTAAAATACATTATTGGCCCATTTGCCAGTTTAGTCCAGAAAAGAGGTCAGGATCCTAGACCAACTCCAAGCAAGCAACCTAAGCTTCTTTCAAAAGATGTCGAATCTCGTAGCTTCATCGTAGAGTCAAAGGATTTAGATCACAAAACTAGTGCAAATTCCCAAGCATCACTAGAAGAAATTTTGGAAGATGCAGCCAAAAACAGTTTTATCACGATTGTTAGAGATGAGTAAGTGCACGCTTGATGTACTATTATTCGTTTAGTTTTGTCTGATCTGATTTTCTCAGTAGCTTTATCCCGCCGTTAGTCCGCGGTTTAGACACGTAACTTTATTATCCACTAGAATCGAAGTAAATCGGGGGTAACTGTATGGCGCCAGTTTTGGCTTCTCTCGAACTGAGTCTCAAGTAAATTTTTTTGTCGCTGTAACTTAATTTCGGTAATACTATATTTTCATTTATTCTCAATTATTATTTTCCCGTTAATTATCGGCAGATGAAGATACTTTTTGCTATTCTTTCAATTTTGATTGCTTTTGAATTCTGCTCTGTCGCAAGCAACGGCTTGGTTGGAAAAAACCATGTTGATACTGGTATTCAATTTTTCTCAATAGAAAGTTCTGATTTAAAAAAACTACAAAAGGTAATAAAGGCTGCAAATAATGGAACCCATAACAAGTACTACAGTGGCTTGAAACTTTCCCCCACTTCTTACTTCCAAAATACTACTAGCACTGAAATGTTCAAACTCATTTTAGTTAATGGAACTGAATACGCTTTAGTTAATAATGAAACCGCTTATCCAATTTATCCTATGGATGAAGAATCTATGCTTAATGAAATACAAACTATCGGACTTTTGATTAATCATACAAATTTACAGAAGAAAGATGTTGAAACTCTTGTTGTTGATCTGGAAACAATGACTGATGTGTCAAGTGGCAATCATGTTATTAAAGATAATTTTAATAATTTCAATATATTATCAGATGATATCTTGCTCAAAAATCCTTATAAATATATTGATGATTCAGAATCATCTGACTCTTCTTGTTGTTCTTCAGATTGTTCTAAGAGTTCAGATTCTGAAGGTGAGGATTCTAAATCATCTTGCGCTTGTTGTTCTTGCTCAAGATCAGGGAATACAAAGGAACCAAAACCTGAAAAAGAGTCTAAGTCGTCATGTGCATCCTCGAAATCAGATAAAACAAAGGAGCCAAAACCTGAAAAAGATTCTAAGTCATCATGTGCTTGCTCTAAATCAGATAAAACAAAAGAACCAAAACCTGAAAAGGAGTCTAAGTCATCCTGTGCATGCTCGAAATCAGATAAAACAAAGGAGCCAAAACCTGAAAAAGATTCTAAGTCATCATGTGCATGCTCGAAATCAGATAAAACAAAGGAGCCGAAACCTGAAAAAGATTCTAATTCATCATGTGCATGCTCTAAATCAGATAAAACAAAAGAACCAAAACCTGAAAAGGAGACTAAGTCATCATGTGCATGCTCGAAATCAGATAAAACAAAAGAACCAAAACCTGAAAAAGAGTCTAAGTCATCATGTGCTTGCTCGAAATCAGATAAAACAAAGGAGCCAAAACCTGAAAAAGATTCTAAGTCATCATGTGCTTGCTCTAAATCAGATAAAACAAAAGAACCAAAACCTGAAAAGGAGTCTAAGTCATCCTGTTCATGCTCGAAATCAGACAAAACAAAGGAGCCGAAACCTGAAAAAGATTCTAAGTCATCATGTGCATGCTCTAAATCAAATAAAACAAAAGAACCAAGGCCTGAAAAGGAGTCTAACTCATCCTGTGCTTCTTGTTCTTCTTCGAAGAAATCTAAAAAGCGTAGTGGCAAATATGATAACTCAGGTATTTTAATCTATACAGATGAAGAAGAACTCACACCAGCAACTCATAACTGTAATTGTGAATCGTTATCCAAGGAGATTGGCTCTGGATGTAATTGTAGTAATGTTGAAAATCTCTATAAGAATTACAAGGAAGCTGACCACCGTGCATTAATGGCCGAAGAAGGCACTCAAATTAAAACAAACAATGGTCATGAATACAAAGTTAATTCAGGTTCAGTAGGTCAAATTATCGAAGTTCCCATAACCTCTCAGCCTGTAAAACCATATGATAAAGTATTAATAGTCGTAGTCCCATCAAGTGATTTAAATAACTCAACTCAGAAAGCTACTTATGAATTATTTTATTTCAACAATACTCAATCATACAAATATGAAAATAATACTAGAAATGCATTAGATTATGGTGACTTAAATGACCCAGGATTTATTATTAGAATTGTTGATGAAGAACCATTATATGGAGTTTCTGAGACACAAAGATCTATTAGATCTCCCACTACTACTACTACTACTACCACAACCACCACCACAACCACCACCACCACCACCACCACCACCACTACTACTACTACTACTACTACTACTACTACTACTACTACTACTACTACCACTACTACCACTACTACCACTACTACCACTACTACCACTACTACCACTACTACCACTACTACCACTACTACTTCCACCACTACTTCCACCACTACAAAGAGTTTTGTAGGTCCAATTATCATCCCAATTTACACTTCTACTACTACAAAAACCACTACAACTCAACCCGTTAAGAGATATACCAGTTACTTAAGAGGGCCCGCAGAAAGATTACCAGTTTCCAAAATTTGGAGAGCTACTCCGCCTGAAAACAGACCAGAGGACTCTGTAGTGTTGACTAGAGGTGCAGAGGAGGAATCAGAGGATATTGTTTTAAGACCATCTCGTTTCCCAAGATTGGTGAGATTAGATTAATGTTTTTGTATATATCCCATCATTATATTGTAAAAAATATACTTTTTAATATGTATTCTAGTGTAGAACTAGTTTCGTCGCTGTTGTTAGTGACTATTAATGTTTAGCTTCCCTCATTTTCTTTTCTCTTGGCGCCAATGCTTTACTATTTAATGATCGCCTTGTCAGATGGGTTTTATTTATCTGGATGACCGGCTATGAAGTTTCGAAATTTATTTGTCTTTTTAATTTTTCTTCTGAGCTCAATTGAAATACCTTCAGTTGACTCTAAACGAAAAAAACCAACAAAAATTGAAATAGAAGATGTTTCTGGAGTTCTCTCTAGCGATTTATATGGTAGTTCTCAGCCACTAGATTTGAGTCAAACACTTTATGGATCTTCTATATTAACCGAAAATTATGAATCAAGTAATTTAGAAACTTCTTCTCGTACTATTAATTTGAAAAATATAGAATCTATTTCCCCCACAAATGACATTTTCCCACTAAGAAACAAAGATATAAAAAACCTGTATATGAAATCAATAAATGAAAAGAAGGTAGGTGAAATTAGAAACTTGAATAAAGATATTGCTGAAAACTACCCAAATTCCAATATTTTATCGCGAAACAAAAATGGTGAAATAATTTCCGATACTGATATCTCAATAGTAATTAGTAAACTTGAACAAATTAAGAAAAAGGACCTTCCTTCAATAGAAGAAGAAGAACTTGACTCAGAAAAATCTCGTGATTTGAAACAATTGGAAGACTCTAAATTCTTATCAGAAGAAATTTTAAACAAATTTAGCGATATTTTTGGAACTTTTTTAACCATTCCAAAAGAAACAAAGGCTGATATATTATTTCATATACACAAGATATTGGAAGAATCTTCAGAATCTCTTTCAAATTTACCTGATATTTTCTATGGAAACGGTATTCAAATTTTATTACAACCATTCAGCGACCTTTCAATAAATCCATCTGAAATACTTAAAATATATTCTTCACTTTTTGAAGAGAACTCTGATAATTTTATGATTTTTCTTGACGTAATTAATTATATACTTGTATCAACTCTATCAGCTTCAAAAGTCACATCTCTAGCTATCTCAAGACATCTCAAAGAATCTGATTCAAATAATTCAAATTCGAAAAAATTATTTAAACAAAATTCTTCAAACTTTTGGTATAACACAATATGTCAAACAATACAAAACATTGAGTTATTAACTGTCATATACCCTTTCTTAACTCCTCCTTCATATAAAAAGGTTTTGACCCCTGTAGAAGTAATAAGTACTCCGAAAACCCCAACACTTGGAGGATTCAAAGAATATCTTGAAAAAAGTGCTGAAGAAAAGAAAACTGAAATGATTGAAACTAGTAATACTCTAACCCAAGAACTGATATTTGGAGGTTGGAAGCAATCAATAAATCCTATGGGACACAAAATTACTTCAGATTTCGTTAGTACAAAATCATTATGTATTAAATTTAATTTAATAAATTCTAAAAAAGAAAATATTGATGATATTAGTGAATCTTATCAGATTAGAAAGTTTAAAGGACTATTCAGAGATTTTAAAGATGATGAAGAATTAACAAAACATGATAAAATTAATTATTTGAATTCTATTGGCCTTGAGAGCTCAAGTATAAAACTTTCAACAGATGAAAGACAATCAATCATTACAACAAGTACAAATTATCTTCTAGAAATCGCCAATATCCTTTCAGAAGTTGATCTTTTATCAAAATGTTATTCTTTTATATCAAATTCAAAAAGTTTAGAAAATAAAAATGTTTTGAAAATGGATCCTGTAAGTTTAAAAATTGTTTAACCTTAATAATAATAATAATACCTAATCCTTATAATTTTTTTTTATAGGAGCTTGGAAATGTATTAAGACAACCATATCTAATAGAAAAAGTATCTTTGGATAGATGGAAATATATTACTACTTTAATCCCTTCAGAATTCAAAAAATCTTGCACTATAGCACTTCATAGCCAATACATTGAATGTTACAATAAGTACAGACAACTACATTATACACTTCAACAACCAACAGTAGTAGGTAATATTATTTCAAAATTACAAGAATCATCGGATGTTATTGGCGAAAATGCTGTTAAGACATTGGCTACTAGCTTTTCTTGGAAATCTTTATATCAAGCTGATACCACTTTCACCTACTATTTCTCAATTTTGGATCTTAATAGATTAGTTGGTTTTAATCAAATTATTATTAATGTGGTTTCTGTAAGTTTAATAATATTTTTATTAATATATTTTCTTAACATTTTTTTCAGAGATACGAACCAATTAAAGATATTTACTCACTACCTGCTAAAGAAACAAAAAAAACTAAAGCTTTAAGATTTTGGAATTCAGTTAAAGGGACCTGGATATTTCGTATTGCTACTTTTGGTCTATTTTCTTTTATAGGATATGTTGATAAAGGTTATACAGTAGAAAAATGTTTATATATTCCAAAAGCAAGAAAAGGAGAACCAGAGCCAACGATAATTTGGTGATCGTAAAATTAAACATAGAATTTAACCAACTTTACTAGATTGCTTTGTTGAATCTTTTTTTATTGAATGTTTTAGCTTCTTTTCTTTTTTATTTGATAAAATTAAACAAGCAATATGTTTTTCCAAACGAAATCCTTTGGCTTGAATGGTTTTGTATAGAATATAACCCAAATCAATCCAAAGATATTTCTCCAAATATCTTCATTCCCTAATCTAGATCTTATATGGTTAGCACACCAAATAATAAAAATGGGAGAATCCATAAATTCTTTTAAATCAAGATTTCTAACTGGGACAATCTTCATTAGTAAATTTTTAATGTAAGAACAAGCAGTTTTATTATCTTCATATAGCATCCCATGCAAATTTTCCCAGTATTCCATTTGTCTTGGGTCAATAAGTCCATGTTTTTTAACATTTTCTAGCTTTTTTCCTCTAATCTTAATTAATGGAATATTAAGGTTCGCAAACAATTTCCTTAAATCTTTAACTACAAATTTGTACATTTCAAGTTGAGAATTTGTACATTTTGGAGAAGAATCCATATAACTATAATTTTTGGAAACAAGATAAAACTGTTTAATTCCTGAAGTTGGCTCTATTGATTTTACTTCCTTCCTTCTAGGAATAAAACTACTCAAACATTTCTCCATACTAGAATACCACCTTGGATCATGTAAATCATTTCCTTCAATTTCAATTATTTTATACATTTCAATATTATTGCTTTTAATCTTTCCCTCTAACTCTCTAATTCTTTGACTATGATCCATTCCTGAATCATCACCTTTTAATTTTAGAATATCTGAATGGGAGATTGAGTTAATTTTATGAAGATCTGCTAATTTTCTTACATTATTAGGAATTAAGATTCCTGTCTCATCACTATATTTTACTTCTGTCTCAGCTATTTCACCTGCCAGATGAATAATTCTTGATTTAATTCTCTCTTTGTCTGTTTTTAATGTTGAAGCCATTAGATGAAAAAAGTTGCTTTTATCTACAAATTTTGGATCACGTAGCTTCTCATAAATTTTTCCCAATTCGTTATTTATTTCCATAATCTTTTCTTTCAATGTTCTATATTCATTATTTATTAATTCATCGTGTTCTTTTTTGATTTCTTTAGTAGAATTATTATCCCAATATTTATCAACATAACTTAAATCGAGTATTTCCTTATAATTCTCTCTGGAATGACTCAAATTTTTTGGTTTCTTAACCT
>NW_667225.1:0-11025 GCF_000006425.1 Cryptosporidium hominis TU502
ACTTGGATGTCTTCTAAAATGTTTAATAAGATACTTTATTTGTAGTAAATGATCTGAAAACTCGTACTTGTAAAATGAGGAGTTATTATCCTTGCCACCACTAGTCAAGTAATAAAGTATATTAAATGATTCTTCATAAATCAAATTGAATTCATCTAAAAGTTCAAAATCAATGCCATAGTAAATAAAAATTAATGATGAAATGAAATATATAATTAAATTATATATTTCACTACAGGATTCAAATGAAATCTTTTCATGTTTACAAGAACGATATGTGTGCTCATTTTCGAAGTTAGAGTTGGATTGAGTTTTCGAATTGCAATTTTCAATTTTTGTATTTAGAATTAACTCGACTGTTAAAGAAAAAAACTCAATTGTAAATGGAAAAAAATTAATAAATGAGCTGAACAGAATAAGCAGAAGCTTGTTATTTGAAAGAAAGCTAGAGTTGTCTCTAATCCAGTCTATATGGGTACTTCTGCTTGAATTTTCAACTATCCAATCGTCAATTTTACACAAACAGGTTCTTTCATCCCATAATTTTAATTCAAATAGAGATTCACGAAATGAATTTTCATCGGCCAATGACTTAAAAATTTGCAATGCAAAGCTCCAGAAATCATTTTTTAAATCTCTCAAAGAATAATTTTCTTCAAAACATTCTTCTAACTCTTCTTTCCAATTAGACATTTGACTATTTGGAAACAAATATTTGGTGCTAATTTCCAAATCGCAACAGATTAACATAATAATATAGTTCCGTGCCCTTCCAGATACTATTCCAAGTAGAGCGTCTCTCAATACTTCATATCTTATATCTTCTCTTATTTGATTATTTGAAAAATTTAACTTTTGCCTATACAATATATAACACCATTCGAAAAACAACGGTATTACGGAAACATCAAAATCTTCCATTCTAATAATAAACTCTGCAAAAAAACTTTTCAGTTTAGAACCAGTAATATGCTTTGAAGTGATGCTCAGCATTCTTTCAAAAATTCTAAAATGTGGGATCGCATTCATAAAATCTTTAATAACTATTGATTTCAGAAAAAGCTGGATCCAATCTTCCATTTCAAATTTAGTTTTATTCTCAAACATTTTTTTCAAAAAAATATTTGAATATGATACATTTTTTATTGGTCTACACTTTTTATAATTTTTTTTCTCTTCGTTAAAAGCGCAATGGATTTCATTAACGTCGGTATTTCTTCCTCTTTTCCTTTTGCATCGAATGCCTCTCATAATTAATAAGCAGGAAGATGAAAAAAGACAATTATTATAATTGCTTACAGAACCGTATGCATTTCGATTAATTAGTTATTTTTTATCCATAATGTGGTCACGCTAGTATCAATTTACACTTACGCACAAATTTTTCCTAATTTTTATGCTAGCACAAGGCGGTAAAACATATTTTGACAACTAAAATAATTTATTTATTTAAAATTGTTTGCCTTATAAATATTTAAAATTGTTGCATCCTGATATAAAAATAATAATTTCTCTATCCCAAACGTCACCTCTATTTCCTGTACATTGCTGAATAATGAGAAAAGTTGAATTTTTTAAATTTTAATTGTAAAAATACATACTAACTAGAATTATTAAAAATAAAAGAACAGATTTGCAATGTTAATCGCATTTTCCGTATGCCTTTTAGCAACGATCATTTTCTGTAATTTTGCACTGATTTTTTGTAGAAGAATACCGTGCGAATTTGAAAGGAATCGAGATGTTGTTCGTCATAGAAATAGCTTTTCAATTCGTATCTCCGATAGAAATTCAATAGTTTCGCAAACAATCAGCAATGAAGAACTCTCAAAAATTGCCCCAGTAAAAAAGTATAGTTCGCTTTCAAATAAACATTATAGAAGAGAGTACAATATTTATAATAAGAGCAGCTCGTTCTCTGGATATTTATCCTCTGGTTCAACGCATAAGTCAAAAAACAACTATTCCTGTGTAATATGTTTAAATAATATTTGTGATGAAGACCTAGTGAGAAAACTTCCTTGTAGACACATTTACCATTTTAATTGCATTGATGAGTGGGTAAAAATAAAGTCAAATTGCCCTCTATGTAATATCAATCTTACTTCAATTTATAATCAAAATATTCGGGATAGAGAATTGATGCATTCGCCTAATCGAATTCAAAACTATGAAGAAGTCGAATTTTCTGAGATATATAATTCAAGCAACTTGCTGAATGATAAGCTTTTAGTTTCAAAATTCGATGTTTTAATTAAAAATTAATAAAACAATATATCAAGATCATAATTAAATAACGGAGCATTCCCGCCTTTCAGTTGTTAATTGACCAATCAATTCTCAAATTTTTTCAAAGTGAATATTACACGGCTTTTCGATGGGAAAATGGTGATATTTCCAATTAGGTACATAAGGAATACATTGGTATTATTTATTATTTTTTTTATTCATAATATAAACTGCAAAGCGCAAGAAAAACCCGAAATGGCAAATTGTCCAAATTATGGATCAGTTTCACATGGGTTCCTGTGTCTTGGCCTAAATAAATTGAAAACATTTAAGACTGAATCATGGATAAGCTGTGCAAATGAATGTACAAAACATTCTGCTTCATTTAAATATAGGAAGTGCAAGTATTGGTCATGGAGGGCAACGGATTTTTCGTGTAGCTTAAAGTCTAAGTCATCTCGCTGCTCGGCAAGAGACGATTCATATGTATCAGGAACAATACCTACATCAATGGCCGGATACTGCTCTACAACATGTGTGGTGGGGGAATGGTCAGGATGGTCAGGATGTACTCATTCAAGGCCATGCGGAGGTTATTCTGAGCGTATGCGAAATGTTATTTTTTCACCGATGTTCCCAGGTGAAATTTGTCCGAATAAGAGCGAATTGAGGTCTTGTAAGCTTGATAAACTACGTTGCCCAGCGAATTGTCCAGATTATGGAATCGTTACTTTGGGATGGGGCTGTAGTGCCTATGAAATTCCAGGAGGTGGTTCAAAATTAATTCAAAATATAGATATTAAAAAATGCAGGGATGAATGCATTAATAATAAGAGTTGTGTGTATTGGTCTTATGGTATATGGGACCAAACAATTGGTGAAAGAAGCACTTTTCCCAAAATAGAAATGGTTTCAATTGAAGATGGGACTCCTGTTTGCATTAATGTTTATAACCATATAGGCTGTATGTTTAAACTTGAAGGTTGGGTTTCTGGGAATTCTGAGACCATCATCTCTGAAAAAGCTTGCTCGATAGATTGCGCCACATCCATGTGGTCTAATTGGTCAAACTGTATTTTTAATTCAAATGATGGACAAAGTTACAAGAAAAGATATAGGTCTATAATTACCAAAAACAATGACAGTGGATTAGAGTGTCCAGACCTCCAGGAAACATCATTGTGCGAAACCACGTCAAACAATGAGCGTTTTAATTCGTAACTTTTAATTTTAAAACTCGTTATAGTTTAATAGTAATTAAAATAGCTGAATATTTTTGTATTTCTTAAACCAAATGCTGTATGGCCTTAACTACGAGCTTTAATTGAATAAAATATTACTCACATTTCATTATTTTCAATTTTTAGATTCCATATAAGTTATATTCGTTTACCAGGTAAATAGCTATCCATAATGACCTTTTTTTCTGCAACATTTAATTAGCAATAAATTTATGGCGGGTATTTGTCCCCACATTTGTCCTCATGCATCCTTTGGTTCATGTACAAAATTTGGGATTCAAGAACAGGAGGAAGTTATATTTTTTTTAGAAATTAATAATTTTCTAATAATAAACTGAGGTGGAAATAAATAGGAGGTATTTTGCTAACATTTATCGTATTTTAACTTTAAAAGGAATTGAAAACTTAGAGTGTTATATTTATAAATAAAATGGAAATTAGTGAAAATACCTTCCAAGATGTTAAGCTAGATAAATTTCCTGATTTGGATGGCAATCCATTTAAAAGAAATGACACTGCTGTTAGCGAACTTTGTGACTCCAAATATTCAATTGGGAAGAAGATTTCCCCGGAAAATAGTGATCACTATAGGCCAGAAGATAACAAAGCAAAGCAATTTAAAAGTGATGAACAATCTGAAAAAGCTACTAATAATGAAGATATGGAAAATCTTAATAATGCCAGTAATCTAGTTGATGTAAAGGGGTCTCAAAAACCAAAGAATTTAAGTGATATTAGTTTAGATCACGATTCAAATATGGAGAATAGCCAGGTTTCAGCTAGGATAATAATGCTTGATTTAGATAATACATTGATTCCTACAAATTGGATAATGCAAACATGGAGAAACATTCAATGCGAAATGGGCAATGAAGGTGATAGTATAGACTATGGAGAAAATGAAAGCAGCCTTTATGAGCTAACTGAACAAATTAGAAATGAATTAGTTCAAGTAGGATTATTTGATTTACTTGATCAGTTCTTTTCCGATCTCTGGAGTACTGGAATGGCATATAAAATTGTAATAATTACAAATGCCGGACTGAGAACTGTAGAATTATTTTATCTAAAATACTGCCTTCCAAAGCTAGGTGATATTTTAAAGAAATATAACGTTGAAATTAATTCAACAGAAGAGTATATTAGAAAAAAAGGCCCTCCTCCATCTCCTTTCAGTGAGGAGGAATATCGAGAATTTTATACAAATGCAAAATTACATGAATTTCAAAAGGTATTATTAGATTGCTGGGGGAATAACTTAGAATGTAATGATGACTTTCCTTCCATGTTTGATGTTATATCTGCAGGTGATCAAGCTTGCGAAATGACAGCAGCTTGCAGAATAAGTAAATTTTATGAAAACAAAATACGTCGCACAAAACTAATTTATATTCATGATCCGGAAGATTTTCGATTCTGGAAACAAAAGCCTGAGAGCTTTATGAAACAACTTTCAGAAACCCACAGAGAACTATTAAATCTACTTAGTGATGATTCAGAAACTTTGATTGGTTGTAGTGACATGAATTCAACAGGATTCACAAATTTGGAGGAAGAAAATGATGAGGAATTTGAAGAGGTTGCATTAGGATGGTATTGTAAAGGTAAATATATTAATATTGCAATAAGCAAGCCTGAAAGATTTGTGTTACCGCAAGGTAGTAGTGAAACTTATCTTGAAACTGAAAGAGATTATTTTGAAAAAGAAGTAGGTATGGCTCTTTAGATATGAAAAAAAAAAAAATTGAGTTAAACGTAGATTATATTAAAAAATTCTATTACTTATTCTAAATTAACTTGTCATTACTAAAAAGTAACTAATTTTTAAATTCATTTTTTAATTGGTATTGATAGAGGATTATATCTATAACCTAATCGCCCCGAAACAAGAGTTGAAATAAATTGAGAACTTGTAAAAGAAGTTCTAATTACGAAGTTTGAATATCCAAACCCTGAATCATGATTATATGAATATTCATCATATGAATCGATGAAAAATGATTGGATATTAATACTCACAGTACAATTCCTATAATCATTTGTACAAGTGAAGTCAATCATTTCATCTGGTATTTTCTTGTATTTAAATTTTGTAAAATCGGGGAAAAGATAGTCGAGATTGTCTGAATTACAACTGCTTTTATTGTTTGAATCGACAGGAATCCTTCCAATATATGCAATTTCTACGCCTTCTATCATAATTTTATCTACAAATAATCGATTAACATATTTGATATCGAATAGAAATGATATTGATGTTGTGAAATTTACAACTGATGATTGACTATTTGTTCTTAAAAGAGGTTGAGATATTACCAAATAGTTTTTTTCGAAAACTGCAGGAACAATATCGACTCTACTTGGCGAGATACTATAAGCCAAGATAATCCCGCAAAGTGGTATAATAAAAGTAACTGAAAGCCAACCCAATAACCAGAGGACTAACTTAACAACTTTATTCACTGTAAATTTTGGTCTTGGTGACTTTGGATGGTATTTTTTACCATAAAATATACTACTTATTAAATCATAATATGTATTCCATATAAAATCAGAAATTACGATCGAAATATTAGTTTTTAATGCCATATAAAATTGTAGTCAAGAATAAAAATTTAATTACTTATTATCAAATTTGTCTTGAATTAAATAATTATCGAACAAATTGTGTGATTTCTTGAATTTTCATAATTATTCTTATTCAAAATTACATTGTTTCCAAATAACCAAAAATCATGTAAATATTGTATGGCGGTAAATAAATTTTTGAATATTAAAATTGCAAAATATATGGTTTGGAATTCACCAAAAGAATAAAAAAATAATCCAATATATTGTCCAAGATCGACTTAACCAATTTTTTAATAACTGTTTATACTTTATGAGGTCAATAAATAATGGGTCTTTTGATGGGAAGAGAAGAGTTTTGCCCAATTTTAGGTTTATGTCCCACCCTCTATTTATTCTTTTCCCTATGGATTTGACAAAAATAAGCTATGAAGAATATGTTGAGTTATATAATTACTATAAGACAAAGGCATTTCAAAATGGCCTGGAAAATATTTCAGCACAGATGAGATAGTATTTTATAGCAGTCTATTCATAAGCATATAAAATCATGTTTGAACGTATAACATTATTAATACGACTTCTGAACGTATTTCTTGTAAAGACATTATATTTTGTTAAGCTAAACTTTTATCACTATATTTCTTACTTTTTTACGATACTTCCAAGTTGTGAAGATTCATTTTATCTCTGATACTAGATGCAGTTGAAGGTGTATAAGAGTACATTTCTTCAATACTTTCAGGATATGATCTTTTAATCATCTGTACGGATTCAATTCTTCCATCAAACTCATTATTATGGTGTCTTTTATTATTAATTTGATTGCGATGAAAAATCATATTATTTATACGAGTTTGGTTATCAAACTGGTTAAAGTGTTGATACTCTGATCCAATATTACATAATGATTCATGTAAATTGTTAATATGATTATTTTTATGTCCAAAAGACTTATCTCTCCATACAAGTGGGATATCAAGAAGACTTAATGGGGTAAATTGATTTGATAGATGGAAAGTCTCTTCCGAACATAAATTTCTATCGCTTAAATGCTGACCAGCTTTGCTACTTTCAGTGTTGAATATACTTGAAACCAGAGAAGGCATTCCTTCAAATGGCTTATCAATGCTATCTGAACCAAATTTGCTTATGGAGCCTAAGCTTGATGTTGTTGAAACTGCGTCATATGGATGGTATAATCTGGTATCATTAAAAATATTTTTTTCCATCAAAAATCATTGGATCAATCCTGGCCTTTGGGTTGCTATTTTCCTGAAATGGCCCCGGGAAGCGCTGTCACCCTCCAACGGAAAGGAATTCTCCCTTTTGGGGGGTTCAAACCTGAGGTCTTCTATCCCATGTGCATATCTGCACGAATCACCAACTACGCAGCTTCCTTTAATCCAATAAACGCAAAGTGAGGTCTTGAAAAGATCTGAAGTTGCTCGAAGTTCTTTCCTCGAATGTGCATATCTACATTGTGGGTTTCTACATATGCCTTCTTTTAATTGTACTTCACAAAGTTTAGTTCGTGTTAAATCCACGCTTGGTCTCAATTCATCAATAGAATGTGCCCAATTACATTCTTTATCCATTCTGCATCGTCCAACTGCAAACCAAGGGCACTTTTTTGTTTTATAAAATTGAGCCATTATTTTTTTTAAACGTCTTTTTTATTAAAATTTGATTTATGATACAGGATTGTTTATCTTCCACAACAAATAATACTATTAAAAATTGAACAAAAAAAAAGTATTCTTTATGATTAGTTATAATGCATAAGGTTTTACTAAATACTTATTATTTCTATATTTACTCCACCTTCAATTATCTATTTCTATTTTTCTATTGTTATAATAAATTTGGTATTTATTATTAATAATTTATTTTTAATCTATTTATCGTTAACGAGCTTACGCATGCAAGTTAATAATTTCGCGAAAAAAAATGATAAATTCTTTAAATATTAAAAATAGGTTAAATTTATTTTTAATTTTGAAGAGATGAAAGAAAACCCGTCAAAAAAATCAAAATTTTCATAAATTAACAATTACCCCGTTATTTTTATTTTTTGAGAACCTATTAGCGAACCTAAGTTTTATTTTTTTTGTAATATATCCCTAAGCATAGTTAAAGAATTCATTTGATCTAAAATTACTCTTTTTATTATCCATGCAGATATATCAGTATGTAAATCAACTTGGTTGAAATATATGGCTTGCACTTTATTTTCGCCTTCTGGACGAAAAACGTATGTTGCGAAGTAATTTTTAGCTCTTACGTATGATGAGTTTATTATGGGCCACTCAATAGATTGTGTAAGAATATATTCATATTGTGATTCATCTGAATTAGTTGATTCATTTGCATCTGGCTTGTATCTGTAACATATTACAACAAAATCTCTTCCTGAGACACCCCACTGTCCTTTAAATGCCTGGTAAAATATACAAATATTTTCATCATTTCTGAAATAATGCATCGGGTCAGATTTCTCAACCATGGGATCATAATACATCTTGTTGTTTGAATCCCAAATATAATCTACAATATCTTTAATTGAACATATTTTGTTTGTATTTTCAATTTCATTATTATCTGAAGAAATTTTAAAAGGTTCTATATTGCAATTCAGTGATATTGAAGTAATTCCACAACTCATAAATGGTTGCCCATCAACTTCTTTTTTATATACTCTCATACCATTTGAATTTCTTTCAAGTGACCACTTCTGAGTTCCATTATCAATTTCAGATACTAGCTTTCTAGTATATTCAAGAAGTTCTGCTCTTTTATCCGTAACAATCTTAAATATACTATCTTCATCTTCTATTAATTGTTGTACTGTAAGCGGAAACTCATTTAATTCTCCAATAAATATTGGCTTAACACTCTCTTTGGATTGAATTTCATTCAATGAATTAACTGAAATCAAACTTTTTGATTGGTCAGATTTTGTCTTTGATCCACTACTTTCTTTAGAATTGGAATCAGAATCCTTTGATTTAATAATTTCGGTCTTTATAAAGTATCTACAGCAAACAAGTAAGTTATTTTTATTATTGAAATTTCTTTTCCCACCCTTAAGAATAATTTTATAACATAAGATATCTTGTCGTCTATTTTCAATAATTTTTCCATCATTCCCTTTTACTTTAAATGGGAGTTTATAAGAGGGAACAATGCTTCTTGTTTCAATCATTTTGAAACCCTCTCTATTTTGTCTCGTTTCCAAAATAATATTTGTTCTATCTTCACTCCATTCTATTTTTGTATTTGGTTGTTCAAAAACCATGTACTTTTCAAGTGATTTTTTTCTTTTATTTGAATATTGTCTATACAATCCGCCTTCATCATGAGATAATGATAAATTATCATTCTCTTCCTCCATCTTAAATTTTTCAATCCTATGGTTTTCTATTTCCTCAAGATTATTCTTCCCTAGATTTTTTGTTCTGTTTATTATTAATGTTGTTCTATTGTTTAATCCCATTATTAATGTTGTTGATATTGAAACTATTCCTCTTACTGTATCAACATCATAATGCACAATTGGATTGAGTTTATCGACTGCTCTTCTAATAAACCATGAAACACCCAATGCTGCATTGATTTCCTGGAGTGAGTCAGAATTTGATCTCAATAGAACCCAATAACCCTGGAACTTTTCCAATAATTCTTTTAGTGGAGATGTAATTTCAATTGTTCTTATATTTGAATATCCATTTTCTTTTTGTTTGTTAAATATGAGATTTAAATTTCCATCGTCATTATTGTTTATTATTTGAGGATTTCTCATTCTTAAAACTTTGTTTATTGCCTTGTTTAAAGACATTTTATTTTTTTCAATTGCTTGCCTAGTGTATTTAAATAGAGGAACTAGTTTAAATATATAAAAAACTAAGTTTTCGCTTAAATAAATCATTTTTCCTGATTTGCTTGTATTTATATTTACATAATTTAATATAAATATAACAATAAAGAGGGAGGTTTTGAAATTTGAACTAGTTGGTGTTGAAGAGAAACAAGAAATTGAAAACAATATACTAGAATCAATAATAAACTTCCAAAGTTGGTGAGATAGAGTAATAATTAATAGCCATGGTCTTGTTGAATCAGTTAAAATCTTTGAAAAGAGTAAAATTATTGTAAGACCACTATTTAACATTAATATAAAAGATGTAATAATCGGATATTCTGTACAAATTGATAGCAATATCATATTTATCAAATTATAGTGCCACATATCTTCATATAAAGTATATTTATTTTTTATAAAAAATAAGTTATTCCAGAAATTATTCGAAACTGAAGATGATTGTCCAATAGCTAGATCGTTGTTATATGTAACATAATCACCTAGAGGAAGTCTCTTCATTTCTTCTTTGGGTCCCAATTTAAAACCTATACAATTTTTGGAATAAGGTATTGAATTTATTACTGAAAATAAATTTTTTGCTAAAATAGTTAATGCAATTGCAAAAGGAAAATAATCAATGGAATGAGTACTGAAGTAAATTGATATTTGTTTAATTATTTTCCAATAAATAAAAAAAATTATATTTTTTATTATTAGTGGTAACTTAAAAGACCAGAAGGATTCTTTTGTTTCACGAGATACATCTATATTCATATTTATATTATTAACAATCTGAAAAATAATTGATGAAAAAATGAAATGTACCATAAATTTGAAAAATTCATTTTTTAATATTTCAATTTTGTTACTAAATGGCACGTAAATTGAAATAATCAAAATTGGAATAGCCATATGATAAAAGAGATTCAAATATTCTTTCGGTTTCTTCTTGACGGGATTTCTCCACGTGTTATTAGAAAAGTAAATCAAATATTCTTGATTATGTTTTGGCAAAGGAAAATCATCCAGTATACTTTTCAAGAAAATCAAACCAATACTAGTGATTATAGGAATCATTAATATAAGATATGGAGTAATTTTCTTTGAATAAGAAGTAAAAGTAAA
>NW_667228.1:0-11134 GCF_000006425.1 Cryptosporidium hominis TU502
CTAACCTAAATTTCTATATATTTTTTTATAATAAGCTACTGCTCTACTTGGTCATTTTCATTATTTTTATTAATATTTTATTGCATGTAATAATTACGTGTCATGCATGCAAATTTGCAGAATTTTTGCAAAATTGCTATACCGGTTTGACAGTAGATTAATTGGAAATTTCCCGCCAAAAGTGACAATTCAAAAAAAAAAAAAAATAACTCAAATTAAAAAAAAATTAGTGGTGAATTTGTAACAAGATAGGAAAATAACTGGGTAAGAAAGGGCTTAGAGTTAAGAATTTGAAACTTGAATAATTCAATAACAGTGATTTTATTGCAATTATAGACCAAGTATAAGAGAAGTTACTCATTAAGAAGGTTTATTCGGGAATGTAATTTTGTACAAAATTTCGGCTCAGCTTATTACTGGCAGAAAATTTGACTTGAGTCTGAATAATTGATTTAGAGTATTCTGCTGTGAAGTGATGATTTTCTTATTGACCTGTATATATTTATTTGGCATTACTTTGCTAGAATTCAAGGTCAATGCACAGAATATATTGGATGATTGTGTAAAGGCTGGGTTGGCAAGCTACAAACGACAAAATGTATTTCAAAAGTTTAGGTTAAGACTTGATGTGTCGGATAATATTTCAAAATATGAAAATTTGTTGAAAAACTATAATACTTTGGATGAGAATATTTCTTTTATTGATGAGGAATATCTTCAAGACATTTCAAGATTTTTATTTGACAGGAATGAAATTTTGATCGATTATTTTTGGGACTCAATGATGGATTCTCTGCCTCCTACTTGGCATGTATATGGAATAAGGCCTATACAAGCTTCAATTATAAGGACTAGGTTCATGGAATCTTGTGTAAGTAATATATATAGTTTATATAAAGAAGGTAAGATAGAGAAGTTTCATACTGTAATTCCGAACCTTAAGGATGCAAGGTATCTTACTTCAGGTAAGGTGAATGAAATCTGCCGAAATATCAAAGGAAAGATTGAGAATTTTGGTTTTGAGATACCACCTGTAATTAAAACAATTGGGAGATCAAATTTACCAGTATACTACAGATGTTCAGAAATCCAAAGTGACGAACTAGCTGACGTTACTATCTTTATTCTAGACAAGAAGATTCCAAAGTTCAATATTCCAAAGCAAAAAATTTGTGAAATAGTGAATGTAATTATCAGAGAACCAGCTTCATTCCATAACTCTTGTCTTGGAGTTTTGTCTTTTGGCTTGAGGGGATATCTTCCCATTGGCAATGAAACTAGAGATAGCTTGGACTTTGCCTGTAAAATTATGGATAATATTAGAAAATATACAAGATTATTTTCCAAAGAGCCGATACAAATGCCTAACAAAAACATTAAAGACATCATTGTTGAAAGTTTATTGAGAATTTATCCTAACATTGAGTTAACTGGTATAGGAATGGAGATTGTTGAACAAATGAAGATTAGTGAATACAGATTCATAGAAAGTTGTACGAACTTTTCGGAAACTTTATTTGCGTTGCAAGGTTTTAAAATCATTGAAAAACAAGTTTCTAAACAAAAAAGCGTGGAGACAAATGGTTCATCTGATGAACAGAAGGAAGAAGAGGATAAGGAGATTGATAATAATATTGCTCATCCATTTGAGGAGGATCCTAGAGATCTCAGGAAGAAACTTTTACTAGCTTGTTCTGGGATTCATATGCATTTATTTGAAATTAAACCAAAAGGAGTATCATTTACAAAATTAATAAACTCGAGGATTATTGTTCAAGAAGATTTTTCAAAGGTTTCAAAGTCTAAGCTACTTTATCTTGACTTGTGCGACAATAAAAATGCAATGATTTTGGGTAAGCATAGTATTACCCAAGATACTTTGGCTGAGATTATTCTCTCAGCCATTTTACACTCCTCTAGCAAGTCAATGAGCTCTATAGCCCTTTATAATGGATTTGTTAAGGAATATATTTGTTCAATTTCTGGAGAAATCATTGGTTCATTGAGAAATAATTTTGAAACATTCCCAAAATTCGAAGAAACTGCCTTTATGAACAGTTGTAGACAAATTATTTCTGAAGAGGCTTTTCCAAGACAAAAAGAAAAATCAATGAATTTTATGCTCAAAAAATCCATTATCAAACTTTGTAGTATTGTTGTCAATTCCTTTATCCAAATTTCTCAGTTACTAAACTCAAATTCAAGCCTCGATAACATCAAAGGCCAGGATGATGACGAATTAACCTCTAGTGAGTATTTAAGCGAAGAGATCTAATTGGTTACATTTTTAAAAATTTTAAAGAAAAAAAACAAGAAAAGGGCATTTTTAATATTCAAAATTTTTAGATCCGGGCGCCAAAATGTGTGCATTTATCCGATACCCAAAATAGGAATTATGCCAGAATTTATCCTTAAATTGAAGCATAAATAAATATTTCAGATTCCAAGTATAATAGATTTTGCGTGATTTGGATAACGTATGTATATTCATATCATATATGGATGCATATGCATCTCTTATTTGAAATTTCTGAATTTCCAGATTTATTTCCGCCCTATTAATTGTTAATTTTTACCCTCTGCTTTGGGGGGAATCTCTTCTGAAAGGCGGCAAGTCTAATAATTAAAAGATTTAGGTGCGTTATGTCGACGCTTGGAGATGATTTAGTTGATAAAGCAATAAATTGATAAAAAGGTGAAGTGGGATGTACACTTGTACACAGTTTTAGGGCTTTGAAGAAAAAGAAAGTGTGAGAGAAAGCCATTATATTGGAAGCTTGTATAAGTTTTTATTTGAATTGATTCAGATTTTCTTTTAAGCATTGTTAGGTGGAAAAGAACAAGTGAATATGAATAAGAAGACTTATGTTTTGGGAGCAATTGGGTGTATTATCCTTGCTGTTGGGGGAGTTCTTAGCTCTGAGACTGATTTATATGGGTCTGAAATTTTAGGTTCTGCTGGTGAAAAATCTTCAATGTTTCCAAGTAATGAAGAGTCAACATCAGCTTCTGGAGAAGATCTCGCAGGTATTTCTAGTGACTCAGAAGTAACATCTTCTTTGGGATCTGGTATTGAAGGTTCCAATTTGGATATGAGTAAATCACAATCACAAGGTGATTTGAGTACTTCCGTAGGAGGAATTGCTCCCCATTCTGATTTTGTTGGTGGAGATGTTAGTGAAGGTCCTAGATCATCATCAGCATCTTCCATTCAACCAGATATTACTGTTGAACCATCAACTTCTCAACAAAGATCTATTGGATTTGTTGATAAATCAACTGATGATGATATTTCTAAGCCTGAAGAGAGGTCTTCAAGGATGGAATTTGTTATTACAAGAAATGCAGAAATAGCAATTGAAAACCTTTTCCCATCTTTAGATTCTGCCAATATTCTTACAGTTAGTGATATCTCCAAGTATCCAAGTGTTGAACTTAATGATGAGAAGGTATTGGAAAGTCAACTTAATAAGAAAATTAATTATTATAAGGTTGAGCTTCCAATGACCCACGATACAATTTCTGGACTCTCTACTAGTGATCCTAGAGTTGAAATTGGAGTAAAATCCAAGTTTGAATTGTTAGTTGATGAAAATCAGCCACGTATGGAACGTATTCTAAGGTTCTTAGACTCAAATCCTGTTGATTTAGCTGGTCAAGATAAATTCGATTTAGCTACAATATTATTCTCTGTAGTTGCTTATGGAGAATGTATTAAAAGATTGAATGGAATCAACTCCGCTTTAGATGTTCTTGAGATTTGTAACCAGCTTTCCAAAGAAGATGTCCTTACAATTCAACCAGAAGATCTACCAAAGAATGTACTTAAAGAGAAGATTGAACTATTTAAGCTTACTGGAACTGTTATATCCATTCCTTTACCTCTATTTACTGAAGCTTCAAACTTGAAGTGGAGGCATGTTTCAAACTCTAATGGAATTTACCAAGTATATAACAGCGGAGCAATTGATGGTTTTGCTCATTTTGATTTCCTTTACAAAAAGCTCTACGATATTATTAATACCATTCATTATCCAGGATTCCAATTTATCGATGATGTTAGAGTAGATTTGTATTATGGTATGAAAGGAATTAGACTTCACCTTGGAAACGGTGAACAAAACAGAAGAGTCAAAAAGAATATTTCAAATATCATGGAATTTTATGATGATTGGTATAAAGGACCAAAATCCAAGAGATTATGTTCACAGAATTACTATAATTCTTTATTGGCTGTGGGACCAATATATGATGCTGTTCACGAAATGACCAAGATTCTTAAATCTATACAAGATGAAATGGTTGCCAATCCCAGTGTTGTTGAAGAGGAATTTAATGGAATCCCAAGACAATCACTTTTTAATATACATTTTAACGAAAGAAAATTCTTTACTAATAATGTTGTTCCAATATTTACCAATATTAACGATGCAGTTAAAGCAGGCAATGTCAAGCCAATTAGATCTGAAATCCTTCGTATTCTTGCAATTCTTGAAGAAATTGAATTCAATTCTAAGGAAGTTATCAAAGTTCTTCAAGATCTTAACAAATGTATTAAAACTTCCGGACATAACTTTAATTATGAGCTCGGGTATATTAAGCGCGACTATTACAAACTTGTTAAGGCTGTCAGGAAAATCCATCCGAGACATCCCTTCCCTCTTCCTTCCAGTCCATTATACATTAAAGGGAAAAAGTTCGGAATCAAGAATCTTTTCAGAAAGAATGCTGCTAGAGCCAAACTCGGATACTATCGAGAAATTAATCCTTTCAATAAGTCCGAGAAAATTTCGAAGAAGTAATAAGTTGGGACTTTTTTTTTAAGTTAACGAGGGGATTATTCATTACTCCGGGGTTGTATCGTGGCAATGATGGTGGTATACCTTTATTACGACAACTTGTCTCTCCTTTATCCACATAAATAGCTATATTACTTCATCTTTAGTTGGAGGATTTTCAACACTTGTATTTCAAGTTTTATATTTTTATTAACTTAGGATAATATTAGAGATCAGCAGTTGGAAATTGGTTGGAGTTATTAAAAATAAATGAACTGATAATACTGATCGGAGTAAATAAAATGTATATTGGATTCAAAGGATTTCCATAAAAAAAAATAACAGAGAAAATGATTCTGTTTTTTTTTTTTATAGAAATACTCTTTACCTATATATATATAGAATTTGAAGTTAATTCCTTTTATTATTTACGATATGTTCTCTTTCCCTAGTAGTTATGTTTCTTGTAAGAATTATTAAAGTTAAAAATTTATTCCTCTATAAATTCTGAGAATAACAACTCTTGATATTGTTGAAAATGATATTCAGAATTAAAGAAGTTCTCAATTAATGATGAATGATCCATTATTGTTTCAAAATGAATTGTGACTTCTCTTTCAAGCTCTAGAACCCAATCTTGAAAGAGTGGACATATTAATTTTCTAATCGAAATAAACTCCAAATCATGGTTATTTTTAAATGTTGTAATTAGATTGTACCAAACAACTTAATACCATTAAAACCTTCCATTTAATACATTTAGAGCATACTTGAAAATAAAGATATGAAATTTGATATAAGGAAATTTTAGTATTTATTATTCCATTTTCAAATTGTTTTTTATCAAGTTTATTAACTTTTTTTTTGGAAAAGAAGGCACCAGAGTTAGAAGAAATACTTTTTGTTGAGTTAATTTTAATTTTGTTGGAAAAAACAATATCGAATATCCCAAAAAGTAGATTTGTAATAATTGCAGGAAATGCAGAAATTATTTCATTGTTTCTTCGTTTATACATATAATTTAATATAATTTGTAGTCCAATAAAAAATAGTTTAGAATCTTGATTCAGAGAATTTTCATATCTTAATAGAGAAATTTGATTTGAGACCCCTTTATAAATTTGAATTTGCTTGTCTTTAACTATTTTATTATCTAGAATAGGAAAATCTAGATGGTAAAAGTGATCAAAATTATCCTGATACTTGACTTGAGTGAGTTTACGATCTGGATATGTTCCTAAATCGAAATAAATTCGATGAAAAATGAGTTGTTTTTTAGATAAGTCTGAAATTGATTCCAATAGATCAATTCCAATAATTCTTGCATGATTTTGAAAGGTAACATTATGGATGAGCATGTTGGGAAAAGAAATAGAAAAGTCTGCAACTTTCAACTTTAATTTGTTCCCGAAAGCAATAATGTGATCAATTGACTGAGAATAGGTGGTAATATCGGTATTAATAGAATCATAATTTCTTTTAATTTTTGAAATATCCAAACAGCTTATAACTCTTGTAGAAACGAGCTCCAAAGCTTTGTCAGCATCAAAGTTTTTCTCAACAAGAAAAAAAAAGAACTTTTTGTGATCAGATGGAGATCTGTAAATAAGGCCTGATTCAACTCCCTGGAAAGAATAGCTTCCCGAGACAATAAAAGGATCTTTATGAAATTTGTGAGTATTAGTAGAATTACTGTGAACTGAAATAAGTTGAAAAATAGTATTTGGTATAAAATTTTGATTTTCACCACGGTTAAAAACCTGAAAAAAGCTATCTTTTCCATTGTTTGGAAATATTTTGAATCTGAAATTTTCTTCGAAGTTTGAATCATTATCATTAATAGAGTAAGTTTTGGATCCACATAAATTAGCATCTGAATCAAATAGAAAAAGCTGCGAGGTGATTCTTGTGGGACATTTATTTGAGTGTGAGCCTGGACTCCAATTCTCAATATTAATAACAATCCAAGAGTTTTCTTTTAGATAAATCATATTTTCAACTTTATGACGAGTACTCTTCAAAGGCAAAACTTTGTCGCAACTTTGAAGTTTATTTAATTCCACATTAACTAGCTTAATATGTTGATTTTCGTGACCTTGAAGAGATAAAAAGTAAAGATGATCATAATCTTGGTAATTTTCAGTAAATTGGGTAATAATAGAATAAATAGGAAATTTTAATCTTTTAATATGGAGAATTTTGAGAACTTTTTCGTTTGTCTCAAGCAATTCTGTATATAAATAATCAGTCATTGATCCTAAAATAATACGATTTTTCCATATTTGATTGTTATTAAAAATGTATTTTCTTTGAGTTCCAATAACTTTCAAATTAAAGACTTCCTGACAAGAAATATGAGATTTTAAATTTATTATAATTTTTTTGTATTTGGTTTGATTTGTTTGAAACTTCTCTTGAAATAAATCTTGTGTAAACTGAATTAAACTAAAAATACATAAGAATCCAAAACTTGTTGTAATATATATATTATCATGAAAATTATTGTCAAATTCAATAGAAGTGATCATTCCAACCTCAGAATCAAGAAAATTATTCAGGTTGAAGCTAGATTTAATATTTTTTAAAGGATTTTGTATTAATGATAAATTTGCAAATATTTGGCCATGAGGATCTCCAATTAGAGTTAGTATTACATGAGAAGAATTATTTAATATTAATTTTTTGGATTCAAATGATGAAATAATAGGGATATAAGTTAATTCATCTTTAATATCAAAATGAAAAAGTTGAAAAGACTCAATTTTTAACTGAATTAATTTGTGCCCTTGAGTAATAATCATTAAGTGATTATCATCAGCCATTTTAGCATACATAATTAAATCAGGATATTCCCATAAATCTTTTATATTCGGTTGAAAATGATCAATATGATTTTGATTTTCAAAAGCTTTAACTTGTTCAGAAATTCCCTGGTATAATAAAATACGAGATTCTGTAACTTGTAGCATTAAATTATGACATATTTTAACACATAAAATAGTTGAATGACCAGTTATTAAAAAACCACTAATTTGAATTTTTTTTAAATAATATTTATTTTCAGGAATGGATTCTTGCTTTATAAGTAAATCAATTTGGCTTTCAAGGAACTTTGAATAAACAACCAAATACCTGTTTTTTTCGATAGGTATAATAAAAATTTCAAATACTCCTTTTTTTAAAGAATCAAATTGGGCTATAGTGGAAATCTTTAATGAATTTAAAAATATATATCTTAAAACAAAGTCATATTGAAAATAATATCCACCTTTAATTTGATCAAAGTAACATTGATATCTTTTGGCTGCTAATATAAATTTATTATCAAAATAATTTGGAGCCATAATAGCCTTTTCCATTTTCAAAATTTCAAGAGTTTTTGGAGCAAAAATAAATTTTTGTTTAAAATTTGGAAAAGTTATCATTTTAATTACACCAAAAGTTGAGCTTACTATAATACTTTTTACAATGAGACATTCTTCATTATAATACAAGTATGGAGAAATACTTGAAATATCTGATAATTCAAAACTTGGAGAATTGATTTGTAGCTTTATTATATCAAATTCTTTCATCTTATTATCTTGAAACTGAAGATTTAATATAAACATTTCCATACATTTTGAAGAAATGAGAAACTTAATTCTTTGTTCATTAACATTTTCTTCAATGATTACGACATCTCTTAAATCAATATAAATTTTCTCTTGATAATATTCATTTAAATTTACTGTCAAAATTTCCTCATTAAATTCTTCAGCATCTAATTCACATAAAATTAATTTTAATTCATTCTTTTCATGATTAAATATTAACAACAAGTTTCTAAATCTACATATACACCCAGAATTAATAAAACCAGACTTATATCCACATGTACTTGCACATGCAAGCACCGGTATTGATTTGTCATTTATAGACCTCCCCACACTTACGTGTATTGATTTCATGTGGATTACCGGTATATGTGTGCAAAAAATGCGCATGTGATATATTTGGGGAGAAAATGACGTGGATGAAGAGTTTATTAATGGAATCAGATTAGTTTCAGATATTGGTTTTTGATAATTATCCCTGGGATTAATTTGATTTTTAAGTAAGTTATTCCAGTCAAAAAAGAAAGTTTTTCCATATAGAATTTGGTTTTTTAAGTCACTAAAGAGGCAAAATACAATTGGTTGGATTTTTGTGTAGTTTTTGCATGTTTTAGAAAATGAAATACATTCAAGTTTGTATTTAAGCGAGTCAAAATGGAAGAGATTATCAGTCTGAATTTTCAACTCCAATTGTTCAATAATACCATTTTTGTTTACTTTTAGACTTGGAACAATAAGAAAAGAATAAGAAGAAATACAAACAATAATATATCCAGTATCATTGTCTATTGCAATACAATATTCTGGTATTAGCTTTTCAAAGATTATAGGGAAGGAGTTGACAAATTTTTTACTGTATTCATAAGGTCTAATAAAGTTAATTTTTGGAATTGTCTTATTCTTGGAGAGTGAAATTGAAAACTCATTTTTTATTAAAAGCTGGTTGCTGAATATATTTGGTTCATTTTCTTTAATATTATGGGCCTTAATTATTGTATTGTTACTTGTTGGAAATGCACTAAAGGAATTTGGAATTTTATATGAGATATAAGGACAATCATGCTTGGAATGAGGAATAGAAACACTTTTCAAAGAAAATAAATGGAGATTTTGAGAACAATCCAATACTAAAATTAAATCAAATTGACTTTCTTGAATTGAGTATTTCCAAAAATCAACACAAGTATCTTCAAGTTTAACTGTTATTGATGCTAATTCTTCATTATTTGATGGAATGAATTCACTGAATACCGTTAATTCATTATATTTTAGTGTGGAAATATCAAGAGATTGTCTATTTTTATTGAATGGGAAGAATTTTCCTGTAATTGTTTTTAATACTGAGGAGTCATTATAAAGAACATTTCCCAATATAGAACAGTTTGGATTCATGCTCCGATTTAAAGCTTTATACAACAATCAAGTAACATCCAAATTATGAGGTTAATCTCATAAAGATGTATTTCTTTTTTTTGTGTGAATTTTAATTCCTCACAAAAAAAAATGTTATATTTCTTGAATAATACTTGTCGTTATAATATACATAAATTTAATATTCAGTTTGAGCGCCAACAGTCGAATTTAATAATCCTTGTTAATGTCAAAACTACAATAAAGAATTTTAAGTAAGAAGCGGAAATAGTTTCCAGAAAACGATCAGATTTAGAGTTTAATACTATTGGAATAGTTCTAATATCAAGGTTGCTTTCGATTTTTTATTTAATAATTTTGAAAGCTTTTTGTTTGGTTAAGGTATAAGCTAATAACAAATGGGTAAGGGTGGAAATGCTTGTAAGAGAAATCAATGTAGAGAAAGAAAGGTTGCTAATGGTGCTAAGGAGAGTAAATCTCAGCTTAAAGTAAATGCTGAGGCAATGAGTTTGAAGTGTCAGATCTGCTTACAACCTTTTATGAAAGTTCAGACTGGGCCGTTACTTAAACAACATTGGGAAGCCAAACATCCAAAGAAGACTTTTCAAGAATGTTTTCCAGGGATAGAACTTTGAAAGAATTTAATTATAAACAATTATATATAAAAGGAGAAATTAGTCAGAAATAATGGGGTAAATATATTATTATTTTTAAAGAGAAAAAGAGAAAGAAATTATTCAAAAAGCTTTATAAATTACCAGAAAGGTTTGAATTAGCAGTTCACTTCTCTTTTTGAATTAAGTTTAATAAAAATAAATAGTGAAATCTATTTGATTTTTATTATTACAAATTATTTTTTCCATATTTTTTTTCAATTCAATCTTAATCCAATCAGGAACATAATCTAAGGAAAGTTAAAACTAATCATTTGAGCAATTTGTGAATTTGATGGATGAAGTAATTTGAAGATATCTTCATTTTCAGTGGGACTTATTATGTTATTATCAAGCCCTATTTGGTTAAGAGTAAATATAAGTGTTGCGGTAATTTGCATTTTTCTGAGGTAAGATACTATAACTGATGCAATTGATACAGTTTCATTTGTAACTCTTGTTCCAACAATCATTATTGGGAATATATCCTTTGGATTTGGATTACTTTCTTCAAGTTCTTTGAACGATTTAATTGTTTCTTCAATTGGTAAATTAGAATAAATCAAATATTCATCCTCTATGGGAATTTTGGATTCTAAATTATTTACATGAATAATTCTTACTTCATTATTACTTTCTGATTTTATTTTATTTGGAGTAAAATCCATAATAGTTTTTATTCCCAAACTTTTAAGAATCTGAGGATGAACACTTTGAAAAACATTTCCAAGATAAA
>NW_667229.1:0-11141 GCF_000006425.1 Cryptosporidium hominis TU502
GTGAAAATTCAATACTGTTTTCTTTGTAAATAGAAAGAGAAAGTTTATTGAATTCTTGGAATACAGAAAGCTTAAAGTTTGTAGATTCTTTAATAGAATCTAGATGATTTAGAAAATCAAGAAATAACTCAATTTTTGAATCGTTTTGGGTCAGATTACAAAATGAGATTTTCCCTTCTAAAGGAATTTCTCCAAATCTTAGCCATAAAAGAATAAAATTAATGAAGTCTTGGCATACTAATTTTTCAATAACACTTTGCAACTCATATAATTGTATAGATAATGTACTAACTGCTTTGACACCTTTCATTTCAGTTCCTAACATTTCAAGTGATTCATCCATAATATCAATAGCTTGATCATATTCCTTTTCATTTAATAAGAATTGTAGGTTTGATTGAACAGGTTTTAACTTATCCAGCTTTTTAAGTTTATCAATAATAGAACATACTCTTTTTCTTTTATATATATATAAAAGAATTTTATTCAAAGAGTTGAATTCTTCAGAACATGCGGCTAAATTTCTACGATATCCATTAGAATTTGGGTTTTCACCAAGGAAAGCTACAATTTCATCAACATTTGCTTTAATCTGTTCAAAATGGTCCAGTGTAGAAAAGAATGGTTGAAACATTTCATTCAGATGATGGTATAACTTTAAATCGACTTGTTTTTTCCTCAAAATTGTCTCTTCAAATATTGAGTTAATATCAGTTGCATATTCTTGGGACTCTTTTGAATTGTATTCACTCTCATTAGATGCTGTTAACTTATTTTGAGAACTATTTCCATTACTGAAATCATTTCTACCAAGAAATTCTTTAATCAATTCTCCATTTTCTGAAAGATAGTTATCAATTATGAACTGAGATTCATCATCTAAATGATAACTATTGGATTCATATGAATTATTCTTATCTAACCCTATAGTATTAACTTTATCAATAATATTTTGTCTAATTTCATCAAAGTGACCGTTCAACAAATTCTTCACTTGAATACCTTTAATTTTGCTTTTAATTCCTTCCATTTCTTGTTAAATGTAAATTTTTAGCCTCTTATTTATTGGTGAATTGACCTTAATTAATCAAAATGTTCTTCAATTCTCCATAATATAGCCTTAAAAAGTATCTATAGTATTGTGGGGTTAAAATAGAAGATTAGTCAAGCAATTCATTAGTTATTAATACTTGACTATAAAGTTTTATAAAATCAATAATAAATTCTTCTAGTTTAGACTTGTTTATATAACTATATTTCCTATTATTAATTTCTTCTCTAAATAAAAAAAAAAATACCTAATTGTTTAATTTGGCGCTAATATATTTGTTAAAACGATTCTTATTAAAGGAATAAAACAAAAGTAGGGCTAGAATTACTTGATAATTAAGAAATTACAACACTTGTGTTATAATAAGTAAATATCAATACTTCATTAAGATATTTTAAAAGTAAAAACAATAAATAACATTCTTGAAAGTTGGTTACTTGGTTTAATTGAATTTACTGCATGTAATTACATGGCGCCGGTATGTGATTTTGTGTGTGTTTCTATAGGGTGCAAAATTAATTGATTTAATGTCAAGGCGCACAAGTTTAATACAGAAAATGGAATGTTATTGCAAGTAAATTACACAAAAGTGTGACAAAATGGGAATAATTGCGTGAAATACGAAATTTGTTGATTTAGGAAAATGTTAGATGAATCATTTCTTTTAATTCAAACAGTTGAGAAAAAAAGCCAATATTAATTTCAGGTTGAGAAAAAATACTTTTTTTTTTTTGAAGTGAAACGAGATAATAATAATACACTCTACAGTTTTTATATTCTAAGGTGTTCAAGATTAATTAATATGAGGCGATCAATTTTAATTCCGTTGGTGCAAATTTTTATTTTTGTACTTTTTTCAGAGTAAGTTTAAAGGCGTAAAATGACCTTCAATAATGATAATTCATTCCTTCATTTCAGCTATTTTAGCTCAACCAATGCGTTAAGCCTTAAAGCTGGGGCTCAAGGCCCAATTGATTCTGATTCTGATTCTGATCAGGAAGAAAAGAAAACCTCTGCCCATCCTACATTGAAGCAAGTTTCAGAGAGTCTAAAGAGAAGAAGAAGAAGAAGAAGAGGCTCTGGATGTAAGTTAGCTACTATATTTATTATTTGAAGCATTAATGCTATTTTTAGTTGATAAAAGTGGACTTTCTCCAAAGCTTTTAAGGTACTTGGAACAAAAAGAAAAAGATCAAGATAATAATCCAGATGATGATGATGATGATAACGAAAGAGAAAGAGAAAGGGAAAGAGAAAGGGAAAGAGAAAGGGAAAGAGAAAGGGAAAGAGAAAGGGAAAGAGAGGAGAGAGAAAGGGAGAGAGAAAGGGAAAGAGAGAAGGAGAGAGAAAGAGAAAGGGAAAGAGAGGAGAGAGAAAGAGAAAGGGAAAGAGAGAAGGAGAGAGAAAGAGAAAGGGAAAGAGAGAAAGAGAGAGAAAGGGAGAGAGAAAGAGAGAAGGATAGAGAAAGGGAAAGAGAAAGAGAGAGAGAAAGGGAAATGGATGGAAAGAAACATGGACTCCCAAGAAAAACTGGAGAGGGCTCTTCTTCATCAGCTACTCTTGCTAAAAGATTAATGGAAAGGATGGGCCTTCAACCTCAACCACCTCATAGTCCACCAAAATCCACTAAACCACCAATACCTCCTAAACCAACATTTCCATACAACTCGCAATCTTTTCTACTTGGACAAATTCCAGTTCCATACCAACAAGGAGGAAGCGGTTTCCCTCCACCACCTCCATTACCACCAACACCACCGTCACTACCGCTATCACAAACTCCAAGTAATGATGATTTCCCTCCACCACCACCACCACCACCACCTCCACCACCACCATCACCGCCACCACAATCACCACCACCACAATCACCACCGTCACTACCGCCATATCCAGTTTCTGGATCACAAGGTTCAATGCCAATGCCAATGCCAATGCCAATGCCAACGCCAATGCCAATGCCAATGCCAACTAACTCTCCATATACACCTATACCTCAGGCTCCAAGGCCACTGCCTCAATTGGGTAGTTTTTTCACACCCAGACCTTGGAAAGGAGGAAATCAATCATCAAGTAGACTTAAAGATTCCACAGGAGATGATGATTAAAGTTCATTTCGGCAGCCACCATTCAGGTTGCGGTTAATTTCGACATAAACTTCCAGCAAAAGCCAAAAATAAATGAGAATTTTAAGGTAAGAAATTATGTTTTGGATACTAATTAATTTAAATAATTTGGTATAAATAAGTACATGAGTTATTAATTTAAGGATTTGTGAATATATGCTTATTTAAGATATTACAATATAAAGAAAACAAATTTAAGCTAAGCAATATGAGTGGAATTGAAACTTAATTCAGTCTGAACTCGTACTAATTTAAATAAAGTACATGGTTTTTCAAATCTTTACCAATATTTAATATTGATTTATGTAAAGATTCATAACCCGCAATAAAATGGCAAGGATGATTATGCATTTAATAGTAAAAAGAAAATCAATTCTAGAATTTTAAATGTTGTTTATCAATTAATTCTACTCTTTTTTTAGAAATTATTTTATCTTATTTTTTTCTCTAATATAATATATATTTTTGAAAATTACGTGTTACCACGTAATATAATAATAATTTACTTGCATGCAAGCAAAATTCATGTAGTGCAAGTTGCTTATACCGGTGTCCACATAAAAAAGTTTGATTTAAAAATATTCAATGGTATTAATTTATATTTATAATATTGGGATTTATTTTATTTAAATAAAATTGATAGTATTTTATTAATTTAGGAATAAGTTTCACATGAAAGAAGAAGAGAAAATTTGAATATATCTAAAAGTATTATAATGACTGGCAACAATGAGTGGAGTATATCTAAGATTCATATGTTACAAAAATGATAATTATAATAAATAATTATTTTTTATTATAAATATTAATTAATTAAAACTTACACAAGGATCTGAGTGAAAAGAGTCTAATTTGCACCTTTTTTTGACACACAGGTGTGAGCACAAAAATTCTTAAAAATAGTGTGAAATTAAGAAGAATAATTAATTTTTTTTTCCAAATAAAATCAAGGAAGGAAATCAAAGAATACAACGAATAATGTTAATATAATTTAATTTGTATTTATTATATTTTCTTAATTATTCAGGTTTAAATATAATTAATAAATATTTGGGTTTTTAAGATCGATAATTTAAGGTGCAAGAATTATTATTTATTCCATACCAATTTTTATCAGGGTTTATCAAAAGTAGAATGTAATAGGAGAAGATTTTAAAATATGAAGAAAGTAATAGTATTTTTCATCATATTATATATTAATATTAAGTAAGTTTAATATAATTAATAATTATATTATCAAATTATGAATTTTATTACATTAAATATTATTTTAGTACAACGATATTATGTAAACAAGTTGAATTATTAAAACTGATGGATGATTTAAAGGTGAATTCTGAGAGTAGAGTTTCTATTTTTTCAAATTCTAATGAAATGAAGAAAAGGTCAAGAAGTAGACATTCAGTAAGAAGAAGAAATACCAGAGAAATGGGAAAATATTGCCGTTCAAAAAAGATAGGTAAGTTAATAAAAAATGAATTTGATTAAATTGATTAACAATCACTATTTTTTAAATATAAAGCTGATTTAAGAGGAGATACTGAATACTCTAGAAGAGATAGAATGCTTAAAGATAGTAGTGAGAAATCTTCTTCAAGTACTAGTATAAAAGCCGAAAGTTTGGATCATGATCCAATTCTTGACGGACCTGATGAAATCATTTCAAGGAAAAGTAAAGATACGTATAGTGTTGGAGGTGATTCAATTAGTTCGATTGATTCTTCAAGTTCCAAGATTTCTAGATCTCTAAAGGATTTTGCAACAAAAACTGCTAAAAAAGCTAAGAGAGTAAAAAGACGTTTAAAGAAAAGAAAGAAGAGGTCATATAATTTAACAGATGATGAAAGTGATGGCAATATGAGTGATACCGAAAGTAGTGATGGTGAAGATAATTATAAAAGGCGTAAAGGAGCCAAAAAAGGATCTGAAGTCGAGTTAAAAAGCACAACCAAAATATATAGTGATAGCTTTGATAGCTCTGATGATAGTACTTCAATTGGAAGCCAAGATACAAAAAGTATAGGAGAAGATTCAACAACTTCAAGCACTTCTTCTATAAAATCTGCCGGAAAGAGAGCAGCAAAAAAACTCAAGGAAAAAAGCAAAAGTTTAAAACGTCGATTAAGTAAATCATTGCCTAATTTAAGTAAAAGTAGAAGGGGTTCATATTCACTTACAGATGATAGTGATAATGAAAGTGAAGGTGGAAAAAAAGGAAAGAATACTATATTTAGTGGGTCTAAAGACAAAACCAAAACAAAAAAGAAAGGATTACTTGGTTTATTTAATGATAAATTAAGCAAATCTGCACCAGAACTTGGTAGTCAAGATAAAAAAAATAAAAAAAGTAGATCAAATCTAATGAGCAGATTATTTGCTAAATTCCATAAAAAACAACCAAGTTCATCAGAAACGAGTGAAGGCGAACAAGATCAAGACCAACAAGCAAAAAAAGACAGGAAACAACAAAAGAAAGGTCTTATGAGTCGTTTGAATAACTCTATGGCTAACTTAGCTGGACGAATGAAAAAAGGTGGCAAACATCAAAGAGATGAAGAAAAGAAAGAGAAAACTAAACATGGTAAAAAGAAGAGAGCTCCAATTTTAAAAAAGATTTTTGGGAAAAAAGATTCTTCAAATATTGATGAATCAGGTTTATCTGAAATTCCTATGAGCTCAAGAGGACAACAACCAACATTTTTTGAAGAATCGCGAGAAACTGATCCATCTTCAAGCGAAGATGGGAACGAAGAAGATAATAACAGCCAAGTAAAACTAAAGGATAGTCCTATAAGTGATAATGAGCAATCTAACAATGAACCATCGCTTGAGAGCATTGATAAACTTTCAAAGGAAAAAAAGCTTTCAGATAAAAAGGAGAAACCCATTGTTCAAGAAAAAGACCCTAAAATTGATAAAGATAAGAAAAAGCATCCAACTAATAAAGATGATAGTAACAAAGGAGAATCATCAGCAGGAGCTCAAGAATCAACAAAAGAGCTGCCACAAAAATCTACAGAAGATTCAGTTCCTGGAGATGAAAAAACAAGTAGTAGCACAAAAGATAAAGAAGAAACTTCTTCCTCTACTGCATCAGATTCTGATGAAGGGTCTACTTCTAAATCTAGTCCTCGAGTAAAACCACCTTTGAAGCCAAAACCAAAGTTTTTAGCACCACCAAAAAATCCTAAAGTTTCTCATCTATCACCTAAAATGCAGAAAGCCTTGTCTGAACCCACCAAATCAAAAGAAACCTCATCTACGAGCTCTGATGAAGAAGAAACTCCACCTCCTCTACCTCCTCCACTTTCTCCACCTTCTCCACCTTCTCCACCTCTACCTGAAGAACTTCCGCCACCACCTCCATCTGAAGAGCTTCCACCACCACCGCCGTCTCCATCTGAAGAACTTCCACTACCACCGGCACCTTCATCTGAAGAACTTCCTCTACCACCGCCACCTCCCCCTTCATTGGAAGAACCTCTATCAACTCCATCTGATGAGCCTTTGCCACCACCGCCTCCTGAAGCCTCCTCATCATCAAATGAATCGTTATCAAAAGAAAAAGCTCCTACTGCATCTATTCCACCTGCACCTGCGCTTGCACCCACACCTACACCTACAACTGCACCACCACCTCCTGCACCTCCACTTCCACCACCTTCATTTTCACCATCTACAGTCTCTTCGCAATTTAAATTAAAATTGGAAGCGCCAAAACTAGGAAAAAAATCTAAATCATCACCTGATCTGACAACAAAATCTTCAATAGGCAGTTCTAAATTAACTCCAGAGACACTTCAAACTTTAAGAAGCAGTCTAAAAAAAGTCGATGCAGATGAACTGAGTAAAAGAAAGAGGCAAAGCAATTCCTTCCCAGGAGCAAAAAAAAGTAGCAGTGGTGATTTGTATACTTCACTTTTCGCAGCCATTGAAAAAAGAAGAGAAAAAATCAAAAACAAAGATGATGAAAGTTCAAAAGATGATGATTGGTCTTAACCTCCAACTACTACCTACTCTATTCATTAATCACAAGTGGTAAATGCCAAGTTAAAAAAAAATTATAAGAATCAATTCATTTAAAAGCCTTCAAATTTTACTAATTATACAAAATTATTAAATACTCCGCTTTGATCTAGTCAATGCAACACAGAAACTTTAAATTATTTAAATAATAATTTAAATCAAAATCTGCATGCTAGTCAAGGCTTATATATTTCTTTTTAATTATTTAACTATACACTTCACTTTTTTAATCTAGTCACTATTTTTCCTTCATTAACGGCATTCCTATCTATACCATTACAGATACCCTCAGAGACGCGACGCACAGGCGCGCACGGCATGTCTAAGCACATGCTTTATTTATTGAGAGTTATAGAAAAATAAAGTTAAATAGGGTATCAAGTAAGGAAAAAAATGACACAAGTTAATTAAATTCTTTAAATGTAATTAAACATTAAATCAATTCTCTTTTAAAAGAGAAATAAATAGATTTTTATTATCTTATAAATCATTTTACGATAATATCTAATATTATAATTTTCAATTTCCAGATTTTATTTATCCATAAATATTCCCTTAATTTTTTTAAAAGATTCTTTCAAAAGTATTGGTAAGGCGTAAGCAATTCACCTATATTTCAACTTTTTTTTGTAAATAAGCCAAATATTGAATTAGAAAGTTTATATTTATCAAAATCATGAAAATATTCAACTTATTATTACTAATTCTATTCACACTGGCTATATATTCTCAATATATTCATGCAAATGAAGATGATGTTACTCCACATACAGGAAGAAAAGGATTAACTCAAGAAAGAATTGAACATTTTGAGAAGATTATTAAAGAAAATAAAGAAAAAACTCAACTTAAACCTCAATTAAAAGTTGTTAAAAGAACTAAACCACTTATTCCCAAGTTCCCTATTGAAGAAGAGTCTCATTCTGCTGCTATTGATCATAATGGAGAAGTAACTGATGATAGTTTTGTTGATCCTCTTCATGACGATAATAATGAGGATAGTAACTATTCTTCTAATTATATTGAGCCAGTTTCATCGGATATTGAAAACCAAACTGATATTGAAACTACTGATGATGAAACTAATGTTATTGAAATGAAGGATATTCAACAATCAAGAATACTAGACGACGAAATATCTAATGATATTGATCAAAATGTTCAAGATGAAGAAACTAAAAGTTTTGGTAGTGATGTACCACTCTCTTTAGATACCACAACAGATTTATCTGATACAAATCAAGAAAATCCATCTGAAAATGTACCGGTATCTTCTTTAAATCTTACTAAGAGTCAGAAAAAGAAATTGGAAAAGGAAAGATTAAAATTAGAGAAGAAGGAAAAAGAATTGAAGAAACAAAAAGAAAAGGAAAGATTAAAGTTAGATAAGAAGGAAAAGAAGAAAGAGAAAGAAGAGAAGAAACGATTAGAAATTGAAAAGAAGAAACAACTTAAGAATGAAAAGAAGAATAAAAATAAGAGTAAGAATGAAGGTTCTGGAGAAACATCCATAGAAAGTCCAAAAGAAAAGAAGAGTTCATGTTTTTCTAAGAAGAAAAAACAAGATTATGTTCAAGTTGAATCTCATGACTCATTGGAGGAAAAGCTAAGCAGTCAAGAAGTAGTTCCAGAGGATATTAATGATGAAGTCTCAACAGTAGCAAGTGAAAATGAAGTTTTCGATAACATAAGTTCCATTGATGAAGGAGAACAAACTGAAGCTGAAGATGATATTAAGGTAGAAAAACCAGAAAATCAATTTGAATTTGATGAAGAAGAAGATTCTGAGATCAAAGCAAGAATATTAGCAGGAAATGAAAGTGATTTTAAGACTGAGAGGATTTCATCAGAAGAAATACTTCAAGATAGTGATTCAGATTACTTAGAAGGTGATGAATACCAAGAAGATTTAAATGGAAAATATAGATTTAGTCAAGAATCTGAAGATCTAATTACAAAAGAAAAAGCCGTAAAACCTTTGGAAGGAATTGAAATCGAAGGAATTTCTGAAGGAGAAGATGAAGATACTTCAAATGTTAGTGATATTCCAGTTGTAAGCAATTATTCTTTAGATCATGAAGAAGAGAAAGATGAAGAAAATAAGAATGAGGATTCAGATATTCAAGAATTAAGCAGCGGTATCGAACTTTCAAATGATAATGATAATGATATTATGAGTAATAATGAAATAGAAGTTTTGAATTCGGCAGATGATGATGATGATGATGATGATGTTAATGAAATTATAGTAGAAGAAGAAAAGAAAGTTGATGAGGACTTTACTAATAAGGATTCAAAGCTTGATGAAAGAAGATCTAATAATAAGGTTAAGTCATTTTTTGGTAAGATCAAATCATTCTTTAAGAAAAAGCCTTCTTCAGTGAAACTTGGTTGCAAAAAACCAAATTGTATTAAAAGACTTTCAAAGAATGATGAGCCAAAGTATTCAAGTGACTTTATTCCAAGAATTTACTTATTATCTAGAAGTATACCAAAAGAGAATTTCTATCGTGTTCCAGAAATTATCTCAAGCTTAAGATCAGAATCAAATAGATTAGTATTTGCATATCAGTTAATTGATGGAAGTTTAGTTCCATCATCAGCTTTAGCCTTAAACTCAAAGAGCTTCATTGTTAGAAGATGGGGTAAAAACGTACAATCTAAGCTTAGAAAGCTCAGATCGGAATTTGACTCGTTGAAAACAAGATTAAGTTCAATGTATCATGAAGGTGTTATTAAGGGAGAATATGAACTTTTTATTGAAGAAATGGATGACTTAACTATTATGCTTTACTTACTTGCAAAGGAGTTCCCAAGTAAGAACCACTTTGCAAATATTGCAAAAGATATTTTAAGATATCCAGAAGTGGTATCTACTCCAGGAGAAAGACTAGTTTCTATGTTCCGTAAATCAAAGATTTCAAAATGCTCCAAGAAAACAAGCGAGCCCAAACCAGAAAGAAGTGAGAGCGATAAACTTGCTATTAAGACTTTGAGAAAGAGAATGAAATTCATCAAAATGAGATTAAATTCACTAGGAAAGTGAATATTGACTAAATAACACAGATTTTGTATTGTTTGTTATTGAAACAATTTCTCACATGCGATCTAATATAGTATAGTTTTCAATATAGTTTCAACGATCTCATTTCGCATTAATTAGCTTATTATACTGCATAAACGTTTCTTTTTTAACAGCTTTTTCCTCCCTCTTTTAAAATATGTCGATCTGATTTTTTACATGCATGTAAATTTCCCGCCACCTAACCGGTACACGGCTGTTCCCGCCTAAAAATTAGAATCGCATGAAATTGACATTTAAAAAAAAAATAGAAATTTCAACGTTGAAATAAGAAGGAATAAGGAATTTGAGAAATTGAGAATAGAAAGAGAACTAGACTTATGCTAGATTGAGAGTTTTTCTCAAAAAGAGTTGTCTTAAAGTATAGAAATTTTTAATTGTAATATATTTATATATATACATAAATATTTGTGTATAAATAAATTGTTTGAAAAGGAAAAGAAACAAAAATAGTCAACAAAGTGGAGGGAATACACTTGAATTAAAGCCAATAGAAGAATTAAAAAGAAAAATAAAAATTAATGGATTACTAGGGAATGAGGATTTGAAATGCAGAATCAAAAAGCTGACATAGAGGTTAATAAGGGGAATTTTGGCGCCATACATGAAGAATTTGGGAAGCATGCAAATTCAAAATATATGAAAAGTAGTGAAAATGGGGGTGAAGACGAGGATGACGATATTACTTGGTCTCAGGTTTTTAATATGATGTACAATGACGCTAAAGAGATAATTTCTCCTATATCAAAAATAGTGAATTATGTAGCACCAGACCCTAACGAGGTGGACTCAAGGCTAGCAAGAGCAGCTTTTGAGGAAAAGATGTCAAAACAAATTAAACAACCGATTAGGAAAT
>NW_667241.1:0-11867 GCF_000006425.1 Cryptosporidium hominis TU502
TGCGCACTTTTAGGTTTGGCTTCGCCTCATCCAAAAATAAAACTTGGATTTCTAAAATGGTTCAATGAAAAGCTACCAAAAGATTTGTTCGGGAGGCTTCGATATTTATTCACAACATCAAATTTTGATGTGCTTGCAGAGAGATTCTATATAACTCAATTTTTAGAACTCCTAATGCCTACAATGACTTTTAGTGAAAAAAGTTCGATCGTCAGCAATAAAATGGGAGCATTCCCATCTATTCTTCCCTCAATAGAGCAACAAATTATTAATAAATTAGATAAATCCTCAAATGAAAGCTATCAATCATCTAAGATAAATGATTTTAAGACTAACTTAACAGAAGTAGAATTAGAATGGTGGGAACTACAAAATTTACAATTAAAAGAGAATTATGAAGATGACAATGCGAGCACTAGTAGTGATATATCTTTGATTTGTATACTAGACGGCTCAAGCAGCGATCAATCTAATTCCTCGTTAATTAACAGACCACAGCATAATAATTTTGTAGCTGGGCAAGTGAAATTCGATTTATTAGATAATGTTATTGGGAACTTAAAGCGGAATCCAGGTTTGGCAATCGACTCTTTATTGTTCTTCTCAAGTACAAGCGAATCTATTTCAATCTCTCTTTGGAAAACTATTTTTCCGTGGATTTGGAATAACTTGGAGTACCAACAAAGAAATGAATTAACGCTTGATATTATTGAATTGCTTTCTAAAGAAAGACATCATAGAGTGAGTTCAGCAATGCCTTCTGAATGGACAATACCGCATGTTATACTTGATTCCCTATTATCATGTGACAATCCACCTATTTTACCGGCAACTTTGCTTTTGCATTTATCAACGAAATTAAGATGTTGGCATATTGCATCCAACTATTTGAGTAACCAGATTAATATGAGTAACTCCCAAGCAAACATTAATAAGAAAGAAAATAACTTTATTTCTAAAGTGAATTGTAATCATGATTTAAAAAATAACTTAGTTCAAGATGATGGACCTGATAGTTCTTGGATGATATTGGCACAAATTTATGGAGAATTACAAGAAGAAGACATTGTAATTGGCATTAGAAGGTCATTTTCCAATTGTCTCGAAACCCATATGGGATTAGCACTAATGCAGCAGGCGGAGTGGAGTAAAGCACAGGAAATATTTTACAATAACCTTGATGCAATATATAATTCAAGTCCTAAAGCTACTAATAGTAATGCAGATTTTAACCATAATATTCTAAATTGGGCAAGAATTTTTGAAAACTCTGATTCATCACTATTAAATAATGAAACAATGATTTGGATAGATAGTTGGGTTGCTTGCGCAAAGCATCTAAATCAATGGAATACCCTAAACGAGTTTGCTAAGGAGCGCAGAAACCCTCAACTTCAATTGGAATGCTCATCAAAACTACAAGATTGGGTTTTAGTGGAGAAACTAGTCAACAAGTATATTCTGCATAACCCTATTACAAAGTTATGTCAAGCATATCATTCTTTATATGACTTGCTATTAGGAGGAATTAATAACAATTGGAATTTGCAAAGTAAAGGAACTCAAGAATCACTGTCTAACTCTAATACTAATATAAGTAACCAGAATCGAGTAAATAATTCAACAAATAGTCAAAACTTAAATAATGGTGCTTACTGTCAGCAGTTTTCACAAAGTATAGTTCAAAATAATTCGAGATCAAAACTAGCTGAATTTGAACGCCACTGTTCAATTGGCTATAGAACTGTGCTAAATTTTTGGGCTATGCTACCAAGCGTAGTAACTACATGTCATGTTCCTCTACTGTTAAATTTCCAGCAATATATAGAACTGCAAGAAGGCTTCAGACTCTCATCAGATATAGAAAGAAAACTTTACCCAGATGGTCCAAACAGCAATATTAATCACTCCTTAAACGGTAATATTGTTCAGAATACTGCAAATTTTGGTTCAAACTATATTATTCATCACTCAAATGCAAATAATCTTGCTCAAAGCTCACAATCAATTAATACAGGGAATCCAAATTCCCATGGAAATATTAACTCACATTCAAACCTTCAGAATACAAGCAACTCAACGCCAGGTTATTTTGAGGCTAGAATGTTGAATGTATGGAGAGATAGATTGCCTAATAAGTGGGACAGTATGATATTATGGAACGATCTTTTTGTATGGAGAAACTTTGTTTTCTCTATCATTATGAATCTAATTAGTAGGTCAGACCATTTAACTTCTCAGGCAAAATCTCTTTGGCCAAGTTACTTGCAGGATATGCCCTGGACAATGATAAAATTCGCATCAATTGCGAGGAAATCCCATCGTTTACCAGAGGTCTCGGTTGCATTGCTACAGAGATTACAAAATCATTTACAGGTTTCAGGAGGAGATGCATATAGGGCAGAAACATTTCTCGCAACTTTGGAAAAAGTTAAGCTTTGCTTATCTGATACTACTCAATTAAGAACTGGCCTAAATATCCTCAATATGACTGATTTCCAAAAATGCCCGGAGCCTTATTTTGATGAATACAGGGCAGAATTTCTGAGGTTAAAGGGGATTATTTCAAATAAATTATATCCGAATTATTATATTGATGGCGAAATTCCAAATAATGCAAACTCTGTAACAGGAAGCAGTGTATTAAACTCAGAACAAGGACACTCTGGTTTAAATAATACGTCTGCTACAGGTATTGGTACTTCAGTTGTTCGTGTTAATGCAGATTTACTTTCTTCCTTAAAGGTATATCCACTATTCGCAAGAGGATGGATCACTTGGGCTCAATATACTGATAGGTTATTATATATACACCAAAACATGAGTTATGCAGTTAATGCAGTAATCTCTTACTTAATGGGAATATATTTAAGGCCAGATAAATACTCTATTTTACTTTCAAGAGTACTTTGGTTATTGCCTCATGACTCTCCTGATGGAAAATATCTCTCATTAGCATTTAAAAAATATTCAGATCATTTACCTTGCGCTGTTTGGCTTCCATGGATTCCTCAATTGATAGCTGGAATAGATAGGATTGAAGGAAGTGCTATTTTGCATATTTTAAACAAGATTGTGTTAATATTCCCACAAAGCATTTATTTCAATATTAGAAGTAGCTATCTTGAAAAAAGAGAAATGGCTCACATGTATTGGTATTTATCCTCTAATTCTGAAACTGAAAATGCAAGCCAGGGTCCTCCGCCTCCGCCTTCTTCTGGAATTTATCCGAGTTTTATTTCTTTGGGATGGCAAAGAATTGAATCACTGATGAATACTTGTAGAATTAGACACGGCGCACTAACTTTAGCTCTTGAACACTGGGTTGAAGACATAGTATTACACTGTAAACCTGACCCACTTGATGAACTCTTATGCGCAATACGTACATTATTCCAAATGACAATTGAAATCTCCCCTATTAATGATGAATCAATAACTATTCAAGATTCGAATTTGAGTGATACAAAAACATCCGACATTTTCCCAAATATAGGAACACACTTTTTGGAACACAATATCATTAGAAGGTACGAGCAGTTATTGAGTAAGTCTTCATCCTTGAATAATAAATCTTTCGAAAGATCTAAGAACATTATCAAACAATATTGGAACGAATTTAAAAATGACTTTCATGTTTATTTATGTAATAGCGCAAACCCTCCTATTGAAAGGGTTTCACAATTAAAACTCGACTATGTCTTGGAAAAGCTCAAAAAGTGGAAAGATCACTTTACTAAGTGTACAGAAAGGTATTCAAATGAAAATATCAGAGGAAAGTCTCTGTTATCGGATTTCTCAACTACTCTCTGCGATCTATTCCATAGAATCAATATTCGTTTGGAAGTTCCTGGACAATATTTGAGAATTGTCTCTGAAAGTCTCTACTTAAGAAATTTTGCTGTTTTAGAAAACACAAATAGTAATAATCCGATTGGTGGAGTTATATACCTACATAGATCATTGCCTACAGTTGAAACGGTTGTAAGACAATCATACACACTGAAAAGAATAGGATTTATCACTTCTAGTGGAAGTACTATACACTTCTTAATTCAGCCATATAGTGGGCTTCAACAAAAGGTTGAGGAACGCATTCTTCATCTTCAAGTTACACTAAATACACTTTTATATAAATATAAGGAAACTAGATCCAGAAATATTTCTTTTGCAATACAACCTTGTATACCATTGCATCCACGTTGCCGTATCATTGAAGATACAGGAAATAAGAAGAGCTTTACCGAACTTTTTGAAGAGGAAGCGAATAGCAGTAACTGTACATGCCCAATAAAAGACCTTGACTTCCCGATATTACTTCATAGAAAGCTTATCAATATCTCACTCAGGAAGTTGAATAATATAAATAATTCACAGCTTGATAAGGAAATGCTAAAAATTTATACTGAGCTGTGTGATAATTGGGTCCCGGATGATATCTTTAAAAGAAGTATTTTAAGAAAGTTCAACTCACATGACCAATCATTTTTATTCACTAAACAGTTTACTACTCACTTGGGTTTACTGTCAATATTTTCATATATTCTGGGTGTAAATGATGTTACTCCCGGAAAACTATTTATTTCGTTGGATACTGGCCAGGTTTATCAGTCAGAATTAAAATCCTCTTATGTCTCATCCACACTGCTTATTGATAAAACTGAAAAGGTTCCCTTTAGATTAACAAGAAATATGGAGCATTTAATGGGTCCCTTCGGTAAGAATGGTATCCTTCCAGGCACTATGCTCGCATTTGCTCACTGTCTACAAAAATATGAGTTTCACGTAAGAAATTTACTCTGCTCTCTGCTTAGAGACGATTTGCATGCATTTTCTGTACATAGAGCTTTACAGATCCCTCAAAATTGTAATTTGTATCAAAAACCAAATAACCCTCCTGTAGAATCGGACTTTGATCATGGTTCGCAAACAGTCATAAACTCACCCAACACAACAAGTGAACATTCTCAAAACACAATTTCCCAGATAATGCAGCAAAGATTACTTTCTAACGTTGAAATTAGGGAGAAAGTAGATAGAAATGTTCGCAGGATGATGGAGAAGATAGCAGTATTAACTAATCCTAGGCCAATCAATGAAAACAATCAACTCATTGACAGGAGTGTACTCGAGCTGATAGAATGTTCTACGGATCCTAAAAACCTTTCTGCCATGAAGCCGACATGGATGCCGTGGCTATAAGTGATTTTTGAAGAAATTAGATCAAAATTCCCTAAAAAGTGATCAGAAATGATCAATTAAGTAAATTAGATAGTAAATGCGAGATTATTAAATATTACTTGATACTTCCGAGCACACAGCTTGTGCATAGCTTTCTTTGCAAATGTCATCTAATACTTTGATAATGGAAGATGTTTCTGGATCCATTTTAGGTATTAAATTTTTGTCCTGTATTATAGATAATAGGAATGAGTCTGGAAGGAAATCTGGTATTTCGTGTCTTGCTTTTGGCTCATGACGCCTTTTACACTTAGGCCCATATTTACAAAACCCGAGGAAATATTGCGCGCAAAGTGGTGTGTCATCTGCCTTGTGTTTGAAGGGACAATTCCCCAATGCCTCATCCACGCATACGCCATACTTTTGATATATAAAGCATGGTGGCATTCTCTCATAATCATATTGGTGCAAAAAATCGCAAAAATCCCCTTTCATACACATGTTTCTAATCCAATGCCTACAAACAACAGAATGTCGGCCTCTAACATTAGGGTCATATCTCGTAACAGACTGATTTTGTAGCAAGCGAAGTTTTTCGTCTTCCATCCTCTCAATTACATCTTCAATACTTAACCTCGCACTCATTTTTATCAAGATTCACGGTAATTCAACGTTTCATGGAGAAAAAACGAATTTAATGGCGCTAAAATGTGTTTCTTTACGATATCTATTTTTCAGAGTTCAAAACTAAAGCTTTCGCAACATTATTCAGTCTTTTTTCTGCTCCTAGAATATGATCGATCCTTTGAGTCAAATTATTAATCATTACTGAAAATTTTCCTGTTGTGACCTCGTATCCTGTAGCCATCAATCTAATTTGCTCTAGTTGTTCTAAAGAGAACTTATCATTGTTGGTGAATGTATTCGGTCGAGATAAATTCATTGAAATATCCTGGGTCGCTTCGATTACTAGTTCGCCCTTCAGCTTCGACTCGCCAATTAATTTCATCATATCCAATACTTTATTTCTTTCAAACTCGATTTTTTTGTTAAGTTTTTCTGGATATTCAGACCAAAATTGTTTGAGCTTTACTAAAAGCTCTCTTTGTTTATTTGTCTTTTCATTTGCAACTGATCTCAATAAATATACATCTATCAAAGATTTTGTTTCATTATTTGTCAATGATATTATTTTATTTTCTTCTTGTTTAAGTTTTTCTTTAGCCCAATCTGTATCAAAAATTACGCATTTTTTCAGACTATTGAAATATAAATTTTCTCTGTTCAACAAGACTTTTCTGAATAACTCGCATTTCCTTTTACTTTTTATTTTTCTCTCTGTATAAGTTAATACAGCATTTCTATAAATCTGCCTATATGGACGAATATAATCTGCACATATTTTTTCCAATTGTTCCACAGAAAAAGGGGGTTTAGCATATCTTTTATTTACTCTTGGTATCGCTCTAACTACAGCAGGAGCAGATTTCCTAAAACTTTTTCCTGCCTTTCTAACCTCAAAAACTCCAGGAGAGTGTACATTAAAACATTCTTCATCCATTTTATATGGCCTTCGCTGTATTATAACAATTGTTAGACTTCTTAATTTATCTCCTCATAAATGAAAAAAAAATGCTTGCGTAAAACTATGTTTACATTCTATTCAAAATTATTATTTTTTTATTCCTCACTTTATATTTTTTTTTATTGGCATTACCAAATATTATACGTGTGGAAGTTATTTATGTGGACAGCTCTTTATTTCAATTCTAATAAGAAAAATGCATCAGTTAAATTAAATATTTATATTTATTATTTATTTTAAAAATTAATATAAATTTTCATGAGCTCAATTCTTTATAAGCTTTACTTATTTAATTCTCCCCACATGTTTTTTTTTGTGCGAATTCTGAATGTTTATGGAAGAAATTGAAACAAATTTGAAAAAAAATACTAGAATATTTGAGGAGAATTCATCTCTATTTCTAGAAAATATTTTAATTCCAAAAGTTAGGTTGAAAAAGTTGATTGAAAATGGGAGTTTGTTAAAGTTATCTGGATTAGATCAAATCAGTACAACTTCTAAAGATAATTCTAACTTTAGCTACGTATTTATCGTGTTTTATTCAATTTCAGATGATTTAAATCACTCGAATGATGAAATTAATAAAAGATATACTATATGGAATATCACTGATCTAAAAGGCAGCAAATGTAGGTTATATCTCTTCGGAGAAGTATTCGAACAATTTCAAAATGAATTGATTGGATATTTATATCTAATCATTAACCCATCAATAATTACTTCTGATGGGAACAATTTTAAAAGTTATTTAAGCATTTCAAAATTAAGTCAAATTATCAAAGTAGGTAAAGTTAATGGATTCTCTATTTGTAAAGGGGTAAATAAGAATGGAACATTATGCACAAATCCTATCGATTCCAACTATCAAGGGCAATTATGTAAACATCATATTTCTTCCAAGACAATAGAAAATCTAAAAAAAAAATCAAGTGAAAATCGATTAGTATATCCTTCAGCCTTGCAAAATGATAATAAGCCTTTATGCGATGGAGAAATAGAAAGTATAAAAACAGATTCGTTGAAACATATTTCGAAAGAAAATAAGATGAAATTTAGAAGGTTAGTAAAAACCAACCTTAATGGAATTGAGCATCCTAATACTAGTGAATTAGAACGCGTTTGGACTGATCTTGATGAAGATACGTCGAGTAAACGCGAAATTTTTAATCTTAATGACAAGTTAAATAAAGCAATTAAAGAAAATAATAATAGCGAAGTACTAAGCATCCTGAGATATCTGTCAAACTTCGATACGTTTAGTACATCCCTTGATGTCATAATAAAAAGTGGAATTATTTACTCCATTTCAAATCTAGAATTAAAAACCATGGAAATTGAGACTGCAATATTTGCCTTAAGAGTTAGACATAGGCTCTGTAATAGTAAAGGATACTGGCCAAGGATCAAAATCGAAATACCCGAAAAAAATGAAAATTTTCGAGTTCCAGAAGCCCGTTTAGATGTAAACTGGAAAGATATGTATAAAAAAATCTCATCTTTCGAAGATAAAATTTCAAAGGGCGAGAATAAAGAAAGAAATTTATTGTTGGGAAGTTTAACAGGTGTGAAACAGAATAGTGGAAAACAAAACTCAAACTTAAATGCTATTTTTTCTAAGATTGACCAAGTTGTGTCACTAAATACATCTTGTGATAACACAATTAAAAAATTTGAATCTAATCAACTTAGAAAAAAACTATTGGAGTTAGAAGAGGCAGATAAAACGACTGAGCTTAAAAGAAATATCAATTCAGTCAAAATTTGCAATGCAGTAAGATGTAAGAAATGCGGTATTTGGACAGAGGGTAATGCAAATCTCATTTGTAAAGATGAACATCCTGAATCCATAATATTCAACCAAAATGCAATAAAAGAATCTTGGTTATGCAAATCATGCAATGAACGTATATATAGCATAAATGGCTACTTAAATCCATATTGCCCGAGATGCAAAGTAGATACAGTGTGTAACTTAAAAAGAAATTCAATTTATAAATTGAGAGTAGAATCCCCTGATAAAAAAAAAAAAACACTGTTGATTAGGAATGGAGAGAGAATGGATGAAATAGAACCGGTAGATTTAGTGTAAAATAACAATCTAGTAAAAAATTTATTAATAATCAGGATAGTTATCATGAAATCCGTTGGTATTCTTTAATTGATCAAATGCTTGATGTTTATGTTTAATTTGTCTATTATAGTGTGAAATATTAAATGTGCCACGACTATTCCTTCCTCTTCCTCCCAGATGTCTTCTCTGAAAGCTCGAATTGCTTCCGTGAGAAAATTTATAACTCTTAGAGTGACTATTTGTATCAACTCCATCGAGTTGACGGTCGGGATCTATCTGATTTCTTAGCTCATCACGCCATTGAAATCCTGAATTTCCGCGTCCATACCTTCTACTTCCAGAAATATCTTCTCCAGAATCCCAATCTACACGTATTTCTCTGCCATCACAATATGAACGATTTAGGAATGTTACGGCAGTTAAAGCGTCAGCATGATTATAATACTGGACAAAACAGAAGCCGCAAGGCTGCATTGTTTGATGGTTCAAACCCAAATAAATAGCTTTTATTGGCCCACATAAACCAAATACTTCACCAATTATCTCTTCCGTCGTAAAGAATGAAAGATTTCCAACATAAACAGTTGTAGATTTGCTAATTTTAGCTATCCAATCGTCTTTGGAATAATTCTTTTTGTCAAAATAAGAATATTCATGACCAATTGCATGAAATAAATATGACATTTCTGTCCGTGTTTAAAATATTAATTTATTAATAAACTAATATTATGGCGGTATCTAGTTACCACATAACTGCAGTTTACATAATAAAAGTCATGAGGCGAAATTTTCAAATGAAATTTTGAGATCCTAATCTTAATTAATTGAAATATAATTGTATAAATTAAAATTTAATTTTTTATATGAAGGAAGATTATTTATAATCACTTTTAAATTGTATATTGTGTGCAAAGTTGGTAGAAACACACGTTTATTTTAAACTAAGCAAATCACTAGCTAAAACTATTAAATTGATTGTATAAGTTAAATCACTATAATATTAAAGAAATTAATGTATATTGTAATCACTTTATTTAATGGTGACACCACTTGAGAGAAGACTAAATAAAAAAACTCAAAAATCACAAGAAATTAAGTTACATGGAAATAATAATAATATATCAAAAGCGTTTGGAATACCTCCAAGATTCAGTGAATCATTAATTATGAACACCAATGAAGGTAAAAAGCTTCTTGTTTCTGCAAAGTTTCCAAATGACAAACTCAATGTTAAACGCGAAGTTAATCCACGCAAAAACAAGATAAATTTTCAAAATGAAGTATTGGGAAAAATAGATCATTCTGAAAACTTATCAGATAGTAGTTCATATTCATCTGAAGAGAGTAAGTCCATTGAAATAGAAGATAATAACTTTAAAACAAGATTAAACAAGATTGATCATGATAGTTCAAGTGAATTTGAATCGATATTTCGATCAGTAAGTAATGACTTAGAGCAACTTTCAATTCAAATGTCAGATTCATATAATACAAATAACAGTACCGCAATTAACTTAACCTCTCCAATGTTTGATACTGGAAATAATAACAAAGGTTTTGCTAAACACTTTTTAAATGATAGTAATGGCATAATTAGAGCGAATGTTTCAAAAGAGAGTTTTCAAGATAGTGACGAATCAATTAGTTATAGTAAATCGTCGGGTTCTTCAATTAACCCATCAATTAATGAATACAATACTGTGGCAGATCAAAAAATCAACGGAAAAAATGATTATGTTAATAATTACTACGAAAATACCTCTATTATTAATGAACTGATTCGTAAATTAACCATATCAATATCTAAATTAAAAAAAATGGTCATGGGAAAAGATAATTTTGCTGCTATTTTAAGAGAACAGATACAGAAAAGTAATTTCGAAATAATAAAATTATCTCAAAAAGTTGATTTATTACAAAAAGATCTTATAAATGCAAAAAGAAGTAAGGAGAAATATAAAGATAGTATGAAAAAACTACTGAGTAATATTCAAGATGGGAAAGTTGACGGAACAATACATAACTACATAATGGAGATAGAAGCTATGAAAATCCAGAATGAAAGAAATATATCTAATCTTAATAATTCGGAAATTGCTTTAATTCAATTGCAAACAGAAAAGAACAAACTATTAGCAGAAAAAGCTGAACTTAACGATAAGATAGGTCAATTAGAAGAAAAAATACATAAGTTAAACCTGGTAGTAAACCAGGTTACGGACGAAAAGCTTCATTTATTAGAGACAAAGGAAAATGCAAATAAAGAAATTGAAAAATTATTAGAAAACATCAAGTCATGTAACGATGAAAATAAAATATCACTGGAGGAGCTTAAAAGAGGATATGAGCTAAATAATGTATTGCAAGATCATTTAATGTTATTAAAAGCCCAATTGGAAATTTCTACAGAAGAAAAAACAAACCAAGAAAAAATAATGAAAAATTTAAAAGATGAAGTTGATACTGTTAGACAAAATATGAAATCATTAGAGCACAGAGAGTCTATCTTACTTTCCGCATTAGAAGACAGCTCATATAGAATGACTGATATTGATAAGGCTTTAGAAGAACAAAAATTAGAGTATGAACATATTATTAAGAAGGAAAATGACAAGTATATTGAAATTCTTCATAAATGTAAAAAACAAGCGGAAGAAATAGAAACATTAAAAGAGAAACTGGAAGAAAAGATCATTGATGAGAAAGAACAAATCAGAATAAATGAAGAGTTGAAGCGTAAATTTGGTTCATTTGAAAGTCATATCAGAAGATTATTAGATGCCAGAGATAATGAAATTATACAGTTAAATGATTATATGGATGGGAAACTTAGGAAAAAAGAGGAAGAAAATAATCAAAAAATTCAAGAAATTTGTAAAATACAGCAAGAAAGAGAAAAACGGTTAATTAATCAAATGTTAGATCAACATGATGGTTTTGAAAGGAAGAGAATTGAATATGAACACGAAATTGATTTAATCAGAAACAAATTTACAGAAAAGCTAGATAAAGCAGTAAAACTAGAAAATG
>NW_667245.1:0-12022 GCF_000006425.1 Cryptosporidium hominis TU502
TATCTGAGAAATGGTGGCTATTAACAGTAATATTATTATTTTGGATGTCTTGTTCAATAATTTCATGTATTTTAATAGGCTCTTTTGTATTTTTTTTGTTTATATTAATTTCATTATCTAAGATATCACAAAACTTTTGAGCTAGTTCAACACAAGTTTGAAATTCATGAATAACCTTTGATAAGGTTTCTAAAGAAAATATAATATCATTCTGAGCATCTTTACCATATTCCATCACAATTCCATCACATACATACTTTAAATTCTCAAATATCTCAGAAACAGGCTTAAACTTATCTCTAATTAATGATTTATTGGCTTTATCCACATTAAGTATTTGATCAAAGATATCAATAATTTGTTTTTTACAAATATTCATCATTTTAAGTCGATTTTTCTTCTGGAAGTGATCATTTGAACCAAAATAGAAAACTATCAAAGTCATAATTACCACAAATATAACGACAACAAAGTGGAAAATCAATATTCTGTTTGTAGACTGAAATTTAATTATGTCACTTTGCTTAAAGTATGCATTCAGATAATGCAAATCAAATAATTTGGCTGGGTTACTTATATTCAATGCCTTATATCTGAGAGAATTTGATGTTTCTGAAATATATTCCGTGTTGTTGCACAAATATTTAGCTGACAAAAATGTAGTTGAGTCACTTTCTGTAGAATTTCTTATTTCATTTTCTGTAATATTTGTTCTATAAGGAACATAGAATGGAGGAGGAGCTGGAGAAATTGGACTTGGCTGATCTTCAAGAGCAAAATGCAGAGGTACTAACTCTTTTAGAAGTTGTGTTGTATTTTCAATCATCTCTTCTATTATTGTCTTCTTATCTAACTTATCTATTGGATATTTTATTTCATTCAATTTTTCTATTGCATTTCTTAGCATATATCTTTGCTTCAAAATCTGATTAGATAATCCTAGTCTTATTCCAATATTGTGCAAAGTGGGACTGCTTTCCATCTTACAAAAAGCTAATATAGATAAACTTAAACCTCCTATGTTATATCCATAAATTGTTAGTTGTTCATCAAACTTTATTTCATCAAATAATTCATCATTATTCTTTAACTTATGCGCAATATTTAACAATCTTGAAGCATATATTGCTGTCCAAATCAGTACAATACAAGATATTGTAATTCCTAACCATAAGTTCCATCCTAAAGAAAATTTCTTTATTTTCCCATGTGTTATTCCATTAAGTATTTCTTCTGTGCTATACTTCTTCTTATTGTTATCTAATCTTGCTATTCGCTTTCTTAAAAACATCTCTTAAATATATATATATTCTTATCTTATTTCTTAATTCTCTTTATTAAATTTTCTTATTTTCACCTTTCTTATATTATTCTAGTAAAACAACAGCCAACTCATCTCAACCACTGACTTTTCTCCAAAATCTCTCCTTCCTCTTTAAAAATTGTTTCTTACAAATTTCTTAAAAAATTATTCACACGTAAATTACTGACACTGTTTCCCCACATCACTGCCTTGCATGTCACTGCATGCAATTTGCCACTTTTTTACTTGCATGCAATTGGCGGGAAAAACACGTGTTTTTTTTACAAATATTGTTGAGTAAATTATCACAAAAGTCTTCTTGTAAGATTTAAACTTAAGAAAAATTGACTGAGAAAGAGAGGGATTTTTTCTGTGGGTAGCTTATTCATAAAATAAACAAAATTCAAAAAGTATCGCTCCTTTATTCAATTTAACAAGAAAAGATAGAAAAAGTGACTTAGAAAAATAAATTGGTCAATTATTTCTAAACACATAAACAACCTACCAGCAACATTATTTTATCTTTAAGGTAGAAAATAAACAGGAAAAAATAATAGAAATGAAAAAGCTTTCTTTTTTATTCTTGTTTTTTTTTGAATTACAAAATGCATGGTCAAGCTTAAACTCAAGCCTAAACTCAAGCTCACATCAACTCATTCAAAACAACTACTGGAATTCTCACTTTCCACATATAAAACCAATTAAGCCTGGAGAAACAACCACATTAGAAACTGGTATATTTAAATGCCATACTGAGTTAAAAGATGAAAAAACTATGAGAATCTCTTGGGAGTGTTTTACTAAAGTACATAATGTCATTTGGATTCCAAATAAAAAGACTTTGAATGAAAAAAACAAATATTTAATCAGTTTCACTGATTCTTTGGGTACCTTGTATACTTTTCCATACTCTCCAAAAAAGTTACTTAACCTCTGTACTAGTACTAGCATTGATATATTCGGTAATTTTAGCGAACAAGAAGTCGCAATCTTGCCAAAAGACTTTAAATTTCTAACTGTAAATGAATGTATTAACTATTAAATCATTTCTCAATTATTCAGAAATCAATACTTAGTTTACAAATCTAAATTATTAAGTTTATATAATCCCTTTATAAATATTTACTCACCTTAATACCATTAATTCAACCACCAAATGAATAAATACTTCTAAACTTATTATTTTATTGATCTTTAGTGATCTCTGCCATATTTCTTTTAATTATACAAAGAGTATTTTCATTGATTCTGTCTTTTAATTGTAGTCTGTTTTTCTCTATATTATACATTGAAACTAAAGGAGATGCTTTGCTGGCATACATTGTTGTCATAGATATTGAAGGAATTCTATTATTTCTTCTCTTTTCTTTATTGTTAATGTAAACCACTAAGCTAAGTTCAGCCACTTGGCCTATTTCTACATTCAAATTCTCATAGATTTGTCCAGTTCTTGGAATATAATTAAAAATTGGATTCAATAGATTGTATTCAAATTGACCTACTATAATACTTTGTTCTATATTATCTATTGTGAGATCTGTTTCAAATTGAATAATATTAATAAGTGAATATGGAATATTATCTGAATAGTCTAAAGCATTGATCCATTTGATTTCATTACTATCTTCTATTATAAATTCATTTATAGGAATGGTTGCTTTCCATAATAATTTTGAATGATTATATCCTGAAATAGTAATGGTTTTTAATTCATCCATTTTATTATGAGTTTGACTTTTTATAAAACCTTTACTTATTGAAATAGGGAGACGAGAAATAACAATCTTTTCATTAATTATCTTAAGTTTCCCTAATTTGGAAAGTAATTTAATATTTAAAACTTGGTCGTAATAAGTTTCCCACAATCCCTCCCAATTACAAGAAAGATTTTCATCACTAGAGAATTGTCTTGGCAAAATACGAACATTTGGTTTCAATATTGAGAAATTCATAATAGAAGAAACTCCATTCCATGCTTTTCTAATCACTCTAAATTGATCATAAAAATTACCAAATAATAGATTTGAACAAATCTTAGCACCATTAAAAGGAGAAATAGAGAATTTATCACAATTGTAATTTTCATGATGATCAATAATTATATAGTGTTTTCCAAGCTTTTCATTCCTCCAATTTTGCCAAATATCAGAATATGGATTGTTTTGCTGTAGAATCCAAGTTAAACTATTGATAAAATTAACCCTGACATATCTACTTTTTAGAAATTGACTCAAAGATTCATCAAAAAGTAGATTAGACTTGGTTTGAAAATAGGTACTTTTACTGTGAAATTGACTAATATATTTTAATTGACTTTGATCGTCTTTGATTCTATTTGTCTTCAAAAATTTGTCTTCTTGATTGAGAAAATCCGAATGTAATGGAGGAAGATTATAATTATCAATGATTGTATATATCTGAGTTCTTTTTTCATACATCATTTTGGAAGCTCTCTTACTTGCTTTTCTTTTAATAAACTTGAATAACTTTTTGTTTTTTATAAGACTTAAGAATTCCTTCCAAATATTGATAAATTTAGATATATAACTAATCCCAGTGAATTGTCGAATGGAACTTTTGTAATAACTCATTATAATAATTTTAATACAGTAGAATAAACTTTTCCTTGTTAGCTTACAATGTCTTTGTATTTTACTAGTATCATCAGACCTTGTTCTAGAAACACCCTTAATTTTTGAACCATATACATATCCTCCATTTAGATCAGTAATTTTTGGAATTAAGAATAAATTAAATATACTTTTACCAACGAAGAAATCTTTATTAAAATATCCGATACCTCCTTCATGATCATAAATATATTTTTTTACATCAAGATCAAATTCGGAAGAGTCAGAAATTTGATTAAGATATTTACAAAATGGACCATTAATTGAATTGCAAGTTTGAGCATATTCTAGGTGATCATCTTTCAAGTAATCATGAGGTATATTACCATCTACGTTACTGATCTCGATAAGAATATGCCTTTTAAGCCATTCTACAATATGATCAGGTAATGCAGAATAGATATTTAGGGCAGAAGTTCCATTATGAGATAATATCAAGAGAACCAGTAATAAAAGAACTGTTTCTGTTATTGGTATTCTCTTGACTGTCATCTAAATTTCACACATAGATTATAGGAAAATTTAGGGAGAATATTTTCTAATTACAAATAATAATTCTTGTCTTTTTAATAATTCTCCAACTCTTATAGTTAGAAATAACTCTTTTTAGCTTTGTTATTGTGAATATAATTTAGATCTCTGAAAACTATTTGAATTAGTTTTTTATATTCTCAGATTTTAATTCCAGCTTAAATATTTAGTTGTGGCAATTTTTTCCTACCTCTTCTAAATCTAATTATTTCCAAATTGGATTTAGTTTTTATTATTTTATTATTTTTGTATGCCTTCTTGTACTTTTCTGCATGAAGCATGCATTTCAACAAACTTGCCGCGCGCGGCAAACGTTGCGGTGCATTTTTAGTTTTTAGAAATGAGGAGATTTTTAGTTAGTTTAAACAAACTCAGATAGTAATAAAAGATAATTGGGTGGGTTATCATTAGGAAAAAGTTAAAATAGGAAAGAGAAACAACTAAAGAGAGAGTATAAAAAACATTTATGACATTTGGAATTAATTATAGATGTGTTTTAATATAACCGAGTAAGTTGGCGCCATTTGGGGTATCGTTGAGAAAACACTAGTAAAAGTTTGATACAATTTTTGATTAAATAAATTTTAAACGATAGAAACAAAATAGTAAGGAAAGGGTTTATTTCAATCTTTCAAATTGCATTTGTTATCTATAATATTCCTTTTACCCACGAATAAATACGAAGGGTGGGCGCTATAGCAATGAATTTAAAGAATATCAGTATCCCCTTGAGTTTACCACTCAACTTTTTCATGTTACTACTCACTTTGAATCCCTATTATTCTTATCTATATTTTGTCTTTTTGAACTTATCTTCATATTTTTCTTAAATGTTTCACACACAAATGCAATTTGCTAAACACATCGTCTGGCGCGCGCGGTTTGGCAATTATCTGTGGGGAGTAGACAAAATTAGTTTTAGAAATAAGTTATTTAAACAAAATATATTAAAAATCTTTAGTCTCAGAGAAAAAAGAAAACAAACTTCTTTACAGATGAAAACATAGTAGCGAAAGAGTGATTTAAAAAAAAGGAAAGAATTCTGAAGAATAGCATCCATTTTACCAAATCTGTGAATTAAGCGGTAACATAATTGAGAATGGGCGGCTGTCTTATAGAGAGACATTTAAATATGGCGACAGGAACTAATATTTTAATTCAATAAGAGACAGAAAATGATATATTAGTATCCTGTATTTAAAAAAGTATTCAAAGAATATAATGTAATATTGGAGACACCAAATATAATTGAACTAAGTGAGGGGACTTTGCCAAAACAATAAAAAGCTATATTTTCTCCAGGATTACTGATATAAGCTCGTACAGGGAAAACACAGATATAATATATCTTTTCTTTTTTTTCGAAAAAGTCGTAATTTGCATTTTTTTAAAGAAATCGCGTAAACATGGGTAAGGAAAAGACTCACATTAACTTGGTCGTTATTGGTCACGTCGACTCTGGTAAATCAACCACCACCGGTCACTTGATTTACAAGCTCGGTGGTATTGATAAGAGAACTATCGAAAAGTTCGAGAAGGAATCTTCCGAAATGGGTAAGGGTTCCTTCAAATACGCCTGGGTCTTGGATAAGCTCAAGGCTGAGAGAGAAAGAGGTATTACCATCGATATTGCTTTATGGCAATTCGAAACCCCAAAATACCACTACACTGTCATTGATGCCCCAGGTCACAGAGATTTCATCAAGAATATGATTACTGGTACCTCTCAAGCTGATGTTGCTTTATTGGTTGTCCCAGCCGATCGTTTCGAAGGTGCCTTCTCCAAGGAAGGTCAAACTAGAGAACATGCTTTATTGGCTTTCACTTTGGGTGTCAGACAAATGATTGTCGGTATTAACAAGATGGATACCTGCGAATACAAGCAATCTCGTTTTGATGAAATCTTCAACGAAGTTGATGGTTACCTCAAGAAGGTCGGTTACAACACCGAGAAGATCCCATTCGTTGCCATTTCTGGTTTCGTTGGTGATAATATGGTTGAGAGATCTGACAAGATGCCATGGTACAAGGGTAAGACCTTAGTCGAAGCCCTCGACACTATGGAACCACCAAAGAGACCAACTGACAAGCCACTCCGTCTCCCATTACAAGATGTTTACAAGATAGGTGGTGTAGGTACTGTCCCAGTCGGTCGTGTTGAGACTGGTATCATCAAGCCAGGTATGAATGTTACCTTCGCTCCAGCTGGTGTTACCACTGAAGTTAAGTCAGTAGAAATGCACCATGAACAGATGCCAGAAGCCGTCCCAGGTGACAACGTTGGTTTCAATGTTAAGAACGTCTCCATCAAGGATATCAAGAGAGGTTTCGTTGCTTCTGATGCCAAGAATGACCCAGCTAAGGGCTGTGAAGACTTCACTGCTCAAGTTATCGTCCTCAACCACCCAGGTGAAATCAAGAACGGTTACTCTCCAGTCGTTGACTGTCACACCGCTCACATTTCCTGCAAATTCCAGACTATCACTGCTAAGATGGACAAGAGATCTGGTAAGGTTTTGGAAGAAAACCCAAAGCTTATCAAGTCTGGTGATGCTGCTTTGGTTGTTATGCAACCTTTGAAGCCACTTTGTGTTGAGGCCTTCACTGACTACCCACCTCTAGGTCGTTTCGCTGTCCGTGATATGAAGCAAACCGTTGCTGTCGGTGTTATTAAGTCTGTTACCAAGAAAGAAGCCACTTCCAAGAAGAAGTAAACTTTTCAAATCTCATTTTTTAGAGGTTTTGACTAGAGACTTAATTCAAACGACTGTTTATTATTTCCTATGAAAATTGGAATTGTAATCTGACAGACTAATGACTTTTCTTCGCATAACAACTTACTGGCGAAAATATCCCTTTCCGCTAATGGACCCTTTTGGGCTCCCGCCTAGTTCTTTTTGTATGCATGCATGCATGTATGTAATTGGGTTGATGTGGACGGGCTTTTACTATTTAATTTTTAGTGTTTAAGAATGATAGTTTAGGTATTTTTGAGAGTAATTTGTGTGCATGAATTCTATTTTCTTTCGTCTATGTTGATGTGCCTATTTCGCGGTTTCGTTTGGTTGGGATTAAGAGGTTAGATGTCGCATTCTAGTGTATTTCTTTAAATGCACACGCATTTGTGGAATACATTGGAAAAAGTTGTATTTTGGTTTGGATGGAATACTATCTTAACAAGATTTTGTCTGATTTTGTTTTCAAATTAGATTTGAAATTGAAGAGATAATTATTTGTTCAAGTAATTAAGTAGGTTGAATACAAGTATGTAAAAATAGAAGAAATAAAGAATAGATGGAATTATTAAAAAAATATTATGCTTTCTATAATATAATATAGATAGATATAAATAAATGTAAGAGTACAAAATAATTCATCTTTTTTTAATACTCTTAGCAACTTTAACAGATTTGTTAACCTTTTGTTTTCCCTTCTTTGAGTTCTTGACTATATCCATAATCTGGTCATTTCCATGATCATTATTTTCAAATTTTTCCATAAGCTTTGACTTAATACTGTCAATTTCATTAAAATCAGGATGTTGAAGAACATCCCTGTAAAATTCTATAGATGACCTTTTAATATTTTGTATCTTCTTCCTCGAAAGTTTATTTTTCTTGCCTTGCTCTTGACTAGATGCTTCTTCCTTGTCAACTTCCGAAGCATTTATAATCTCATGCTTCAGGTTATTCAAATTGTAGCACTTTTTCTTTATATTTTTAGCATTTTCAAGTTGTTTCTCTCTTAATAAGTAACTGGTCAAATCCTGTTTTCTTTTCACCCTCTCTAACACTAGTCTTCTTTTTCTTTGTCCTCTTGTTAATGGCTTCCCTAAATTATCTACCATTCTTATAAAAAATTACCTTGCATTTATTGTTAGTCAAAGTTTGATTGCTTTATAGCTTTTGTAATCTAGTCTAGGCCCGCCAAAACGGTTTTGGCGGGTCGTGCTTGTAAATAGTAACTAATCATAGAATTAATAAGGTAAAAATAGATAAATTATATATTGTGTTTTAAGTAACAATTTGCAGTATAAACTTGAAAGTAATTGTTAATCTTGATATAGTGTTTGCAATTAATAATTTGGTTGTATTCAAAAAAATGTCAACAACTTTAAATTCTTTTGTAGGAATCACAGATTTTGTTCTTGGGAATTGTTTGAGTGCAATATTAATTCTTTCTGGAAAGGAGGAAATAGATGGAAGCCTTCTTGAATTGGAGAGTGTCCTTCAAGAAAGCTTTAGTAATGTAAAATTTGGTAAAATCTCACCTTCTGGAGTGAATGAAATTTCTGCAATAAAACAATTTGATGTTAAGGAGCTACCTTCAATATTATTATTTACTTGTCAAAGCTTAAAACCTTATAAAGTGATTTCAGGTTATAACCCATCGGAATTACATACAAATCTTGAAGAGCTAATAAAGATCCAAAATTTAAGTATCCCAAGCCAAAATGAAAAGTTTAAGATTTTAACAAACTTTAAGAGTTTAATGGTTTTTATGAAAGGTATTAAAGAGGAGCCATATTGCAGATTTGCAAAAGGTCTTGTTTCATTATTGGATAGTATTAAGGTAAAGAATTATGGTCATTACAATATATTTGAAAATGAAGAGACTAGACAAGGCCTCAAAGAATACCATAATTGGCCAACTTTTCCTCAAATATGTATTAATGGAGAATTTATAGGAGGATTAGATATCTTGAATGAAATGCATTCTAATGGTGAATTAGTTAATGAAATACCAAAAGATGCATTTTAGTTTAGTTTTACTGAGGTCTTTACATTATTATTAGTTTGTTAATTTTAAAATTTTTGTTTATATATAAAATATTAATAAACGAATTGGAGTTTATTTTTTTTTATTCAAAGTTCTTTGTTTTTCAGCTGCCATGACTATTTTGTGTTGAGTAGGAAGTCCTTTTCTTTGCCTTATTGAATTGATGATCATTCTCGCAATATTTGTGTTATTACCAAAATTATTCGAACTATTTTTGTTATTATTAGGTTCATCATCATTATTACATGAATTTAAGCCAAAAGAAGCTTTTCCAAGTAAATTATTATTACTTTCATTCATATTTGAATTGTCTTTATCAATTCCAAATTGCAAATTGTAGTCATATCTATTACTGTTTGAAATTAAGAGATTAACTTTTGAAAATCCTTCATCTTCAAACTCTTCCATGGTCATACTTGATTCAGGGAAAGGATCTTCATCCAGTAATTCCCAATGTGAAAAAGATAAATTGAATGAAATATTACCACTTGCCTTACTTCTCAATTCTTGGCTGATTCCTAGTGATTCAATGATTGGTATATATGCTTCAATTTTAAAAGTTGAAGTACCTTCTTTAAGCTCTTCATTAAATACATTTCCTCTTCTTTTATTAATAACACTGTAAACCTTTCCTAATACACTTTGTTCGCAGTAAATAACAAGATTCAAATAGATTTCATATATTCGAACATTTCCTCTTTGGAGAAATGCTTTTCTACACAACTCTTTGGTTGTTGTAGTTAGTTGGTTTGACATTAAACTAATTGATTTCTGAATATTATTAAAGGATAGAGTAAATTCTTGGTTTTCAAGATGTTCAGCTTTTAAAAGTTGCTCAATATCAAAATTATCAAGAACCAATTCACTTAATATAAAGTTAACACCTCTTATTGGTTCCTCACAAAGAGGACCTGATACACTTGCAATTTCGAATCCTGTAATGATTCCATTAATAACTTTTCTATAGAGATCAATAACATCTTTTTGAACTGGAATGGTTAATTCTGGATAATAATTAGAATTATAAGTACATTTTAAAGACCAATTTAGTGTTTTTAGATTTTTTTCATTACTTGTCAATATAGTAATACTTCCTTTTTTAACAAAAATTCCAATTAATACAAAATCTTGAAGGCGATCAGATTCAAGAGAACCAGCATTATAATTTGGAGCATTTTTACATAGGATTATCTTGTTAATCTCATCCAATTTGTCAATATATTTGTAAGACTCATTCGTGATATTAGACGGATTAACTACTTCAAGAATCAGAGATAAGTTTTTTTCAATATATTCAGTCAAATCATGTTCCATCGGAACTGCTTTAATCTGTATACTGGCTAATTCGCATGGTATCTTTGCAGTATTTTCATTTTGGTCTTTTTCAATTGGATGGTCAAATTCATTTTGTTGATCATTATTTTCTTCTTTGTTTTGATTAGTTGTATTTCCACTCCAAGGTGGAAAAGGTATATGAGGGCAAAAGTTCTGAACCTGGTTAGAATTTATATGATTTACCAGACCTTCTCTTATAGCGATCAATGGTTTTGAAACAGATAGAGGTATTTGTGCAAATACAAATTGCAGATCGGAAATACACCTTTCTAAATGAACTTCTCCATGGCATCCGAGGATATATTCACCAGTGTCTAAAGTATCAATTTCAATACAAGGATCTGATCTTGATAATAATTCAAGCCCTCTCAGCATTAAAGGAAGATCTTGAATTCTTTTTGGCTCAATTGAAACTTTAATAATGGAGGATAAGGAAGAATTAGTATTTGATTTGTATAAAGAGTTGAATGCAGGAAAATTGGGATAATTTGAGAGTGTCAATGTTCTGTCCAATGATGATATTCTTCCAATAATCCCATCATTATTTTGAATATTCACTTCATCTTGTATTTCTTTTAAACATAATGCAAAAATATGACCATTTTTTACTTGATTTACTGGAATTAGATCACTACCAAGAAGATAAAATAACGATATAATTTGTACTTTACTGTTGCCGTTATTATTGAGGTGATTTGAAACATACAGTGAATCTCCAACTTTAATATTTCCATTAAAAACTCTAGATATGCCAACAAAGCCATTTAACTCTTCATTACCTTTTAATCTGTCTTTAGTTAGCCTATTATTTGTCAAATCGCATGCTGAGAATTTTGAAATAAAAACTATATCAAGGTCATCTAGCTTTTCGTATTCCACCTTTGAAGAGATTAATTCTGTATAGATTGATGGAAATCTCAATTTGTTAGATTTATTTGGATCTGGTATATAATTAATTACTCTTTCAAAAATACTCTTTGACAAAGGAAGCCAGTTTGTCATAATATTTCTGCAAATAAATGCCAATAAATTTGAGCTCTTTACATTATTTAGATCATTTTGTATTTTTAAATATTCACTAATATGGCATTCAATCTCAGAAGAATTTATTCCCAGAACTTGAGTAATTTTTCTGATTTTTTCTTCATTAAAGTTGATAAATATATTTTGATAAATATTCCAAATTGGGTCCAAAATAAACTGTTCCATCATTGTTGGCTGGTCTTTTTTTGTCCCAGTATTCGAAACCTTTTTTGTTTTACAATTGTAATAAAAATTACAACTAATGGCTTTCTGGAGATTGCTTCTAGTTTTTGAATTCCAAGGTAGATCTAACTTTGTTGATATACTTTTAAGCATATTTCCTCCTGTAATATCCAAGCACCAACCATGAAGGCATGACGTAAAGATTATATTTCCATTTGAAAATGAAAACACCAGAGTC
>NW_667249.1:0-12134 GCF_000006425.1 Cryptosporidium hominis TU502
TATTAAATGCGGAGGAATATCCTTAGATTCTTTAATTAGTTTGCCAGTAATGATACTTTGATTTTTGGAAACCTGAGCTGAATAGAGACCAGGTTGCTCAGTTTCCTGCAAATCTGCTTTAATTTTATTAATTTTGATAGAAAAAGGCATAATCAATGCCATTTCTTTGCCTTTATTTTCAAAAGCTCCCTTTCCTCTACCTTTGCTGTTACATTGAATTGTCGCATAAAGTGTACCTTGAAGAATTTTTTTTATGTTTCGAGTTAACTTTTTGCTAGTAATGGTTCCAGAACAAGGAGCTCTGACTATCCATTTGGCCTTTTGATTTACTAAATCAAAATTTTTGTTCAAGTTGTGGAGCTTGGACTTTTTAATCTGATTTCTCATCATGATCGCATATGTAATAGCAGAGTTATCCAGAGCTGTTTCTATTGGCTGTTTCTCATGAATTGGAATAATACGACTATTACTAACTTCTTGTAACTCATCTTTATCTGTGTGAATATAAGTTGGTAGAGGATCCTGACTTTCAAAATGTTCATTTTCAACAGATTCATCTAATTTAGCAGGACTGGTATCTAATTGTTGAATACTTTGATCCACTTCAAAACCACTAACTGAAGCCTCTCTATTGCTTTCATCTTTTTCACTTTGCTCTAGTGTTGATATAGAATTATCCCTTAGAGGCTCTACATGAGAAAAATAACTTGTTTGATTTTCAGGAATTGTATTTTGAGGAGTTAAAGGTGCAGATATCTCTATAATAACCAAAGAAGAGCCTCCTTGAAATCTCTGACCAATCATCTGAGGTTTTGGATATGCAGTTTTGACCTTGTGAATCTCTTTGGTAGCTTCAAACCTTAAAAATACAGTATTGTCATTCCAAATCCCAAGTAATACAGCTCCTTCATGTACATATTCTGAATCAGGAACATCCACAACCATGGAATTCTCTTTGGAAGTGATAAATATTTCTAGTGAACCATCTGAATCGGTCTTTTTGTTTGTTTGTACTTGTCCTGTTGGATATTGCAAACATAAAAATGAAAGAATATACTTTGGAGCCATTACTCCCTATAAAAAAGAGAATAAGTGAATAAAGCTTAACCCTCAGTAAAAGTTGAACTTACATTGTTGTTTTCGGCTACAACTATTGTATTGGAAGAACAATACATTTCCTCTATTTTTGCTTTACATGGAGAATTAATTGAAATTTCTGAAGGTATATTATTTGTTAAAGCTTGTCCAGAAACAGAAGTCATTTTTAAGGTTCCAATTTTCTATTAAATCAAAATTTGAAATTGTGATCATTAAGAATTTGAATCTAAAAATATATAATTTAAACCTACCTCTCCTTCTTCTAGCTCTGATCCTGGAATTATTTTGTCTTGAAAAATAATTTGCATTGGATCTAAGCTGTTTTGTGCAACCAGACCCCTTAACTTAATTGGAATCTCATTTTCACTGGGAACAGAAAATGTATTGGCATATAATCGGGTTAAGTCTGTAGCGTTACTAAATTTTAGTCCAGCCAAATATAATAAAAATAAAAATAATTTCATTTTTGAAACTAAAATCGAAGCTTAAAATTCTCAAGTAACCCAAATATTTGTCTCGATACAAAAGATTGAATTTCTTCCTATTATTGCTACAGTAGATGAAATGCTCCTAAACCAGGCTTTTGACATTTCCCGCATTTCCCGCCACACGTGTCAGCACACAACACACTATAAAAATGCAAATTGGAACTTTTGTATTAATTTTGAGTCTAAGCTTTTCAGGGTTTAGAGAATTTAAAGCAAACTTCAAAAAACTCGTCAGATTCGTTTGATTTTAATGAATTATCCATAGAATTTAGCCAGATGAGACAAATTATTTGTATTAGATTAGAATGAATACATAATTCTGGGGAGGGGGGAAAAGTGCATGCAACATACAAATTTACAAGTAATGCATGTAAAATTATAATTCGAATAAAACTATAAGTAAATAAATTAAATATCTAAACACTATTACTCTTTTTCTTCAATGGTCACTTTAAGAAATAATATTATAAGCTAATTGAGTTAATATATTAATATTTGAAGGGTGAGAATGAAATGGCGCAAATTGAGTTGATTTCATAAGGATTAAACGTTTCAGAAAGAACTGATTTCAAGTGCTCAATGCAGTATTTAATTGTGTTCTTCTGAATAGAAAGCACAAAACCCTGAGTTTCAAAAGACTTGTCATTTTCTAAAATGCTGATCGAAATTTGGTGGACAACATAGGCAGCAGTTTCAATGCTGAAAATGTTCAATTTATCAATAGAATCATTTCTGCCCTTAATAGGATTGCTTCCTGAGTATAAGCCAGAGAAATTATGCTGACTAACCGAATCCCCTCCCTCCAATTTCTTTAATAAATTTCTAAAGCTATCATGGAAAACTCCAAATAATCTTATTGACTCAAGCATTCTAAGACCCTGAATTTTGACATTTTTACCATAATAAGTGATTTCAACTCCCTCAATTATAAGCCTATCAATTTCTCTCTCAAGTTTGTTTTTAACCTGGTGCCTTAAACTATATTCTTTGTTGGAATCATTTAATGATATGCTTAAAGAATCTAAGGGATCTCCATTAAGATGGTCTTCGTATATAAAGTTATAAATGGTTTTGTTAATATAATCTTTTATTGGTTTATCATGTAAACCTGTCTTGGAACATTGTATAGCTGTGTTACAGAGAGAAGAAATAAGCTTGACATTTATTGGACTTAAGTTATGCTTATGGAGAGAAAGTCCAAAATTAGTTTTTGACGAAGCATCTTCCTCATATATGGTAGCTTCTGCATTTGTATCCAAAATGTTTGAGAGTAAAGCAGCAATTTTACACTTCTCGCCAAAGTTATCTTTAATATTTCTATATCCAACTGTAAGTACATATAAGTTTATCCCAAAATGAATTGAAGTTTCAAAAGATGGAGTTCCTTCAGAAAAGTTTGAGAATGCATTAACCAATTCGTATATGCAATGAAGTTGTGAAATAGCACCCTGAGGGATACTAAAGTAATTTACCAAATAGTTAATAAAAAGTGCATTATTTCTGAGCTGAGAATTCAACTCTTTATTTGGAGTAGAAAAGGTGAATTCACATATTTCCTTAACTTTTGAAATTCCCAGATTTTTGTTTCCAATCGACTTCAAATATTCTAATGTTGTGGATACGCAGCTCTCAACTAGATATGGATAATCTTCAAGTAAAGTTTCACGAGAGAAAAAATATCTTAGGCCATAAACCTCATCTGAAACTGGTTTAAAATTGCTCATATCCTTGGAAGAATCCTTTGAGTTAATAAATTCATATCTCAATGAATTTCCAATGAAAGCAGAACTGCCTACATCCGGAATATTCTCGTAATTTGTGTATATTTGGGTAAATATTTGAACTATACCTTCGCTTGTAAGCTCACCAAAATAATTTGATTTTTGAAGGCTTCTAATATACTTTGAAATGAAGAATGGGAAAAATTTTGATCCATCTCCAAGTGTATAACCTACAGTAAGATTAGACCCAATCGAGCTTGCCATCGAAGCTTTGACATTGTTAAAAAGATCGGATAATGAATTATACCAATCCTCTTCTGTACTAGATTTCTTAGAGTATGTCTTGATCGCAAATAAGATGCTTTTTTCAAAGAAATCATCTTCGAGAACCAAAGAGACATATCTACAAAAGGATTCTTTATTATTTTGTATCTGAGAGTTTGTAAAAACTAATTTAAATTGGAAATTCTCAATACAAATGTTATATTCTGATTTATAACTCTCATTAATCGTACTATATCTGCTTACAAAAGAAAATAATGGTAATAATCTTGTCTGGACCCCGAGAACAGTATAAGAACTTGCTGCATACGCATAGATTCTTTTAATCTTATTAATAGAAAACCCATAACTATCTGACAAAACATTCACAAGCTTTAATAAATAGGGAATATCTGAGAATGGAGTTGGGTATGAATTATCAATTACATTCTCACATAATGAAGATAATGTAAAGAATACTTTATTCAATTCCGGATACCTCTTGACAATATCTAAAGCACAATCCGATGGAACAAAGCTGTTCGCCACAATTGAAGAAAGCTCTGAAATGGAAGGAACCAAATCATCTACACTTTTCTCAGAAATAAGTTCCTTTGGAAGTGTTAATGGCCTTTTATTTCTACTAACTTCTGAAATACTTGTTTGATCTGTAATTAGTAGGCCTAATCTAACTAAGGAAGAGTACAATTTTTGTACTTTAATTACAACTGTTGGATCATGTATTTTGCCAGCTTTATTTATTACGGAAACTGGGGGTAATAGCTTACTATCTGTATTTAAATCTTCTTTTGAATCTTTATTTTCCTTATTTTTTTCTACAATTCTTGTTATGAACTTTACCCTCGGGAAAAATTGATTATAGTATTCACCATTTTGGGAGGAAATTATTGAAACGAAAAGAGTTGTTAAATCCTCCTCTGAAAGTGATGATTTTGAATTAAAGCATCCAAAAATTGTACGACAAAGTTCCGAAGAATCCTTCTTGATGTCAATAACTATTCTCTCTTTTGGAATAAAAGTATTTTCTGCTAAATTGATATATCTCGGAATATTTTTTATACAATAAGAGTAAAAGTTCTCTTTGTTGCTTACGCTGTGTTGATCTAATAGTATTGTTAACTCTGTAGAATGTTCAAATCTTGGAAACATTCCTGTGTAAGAAGCTGAGAGAAAAAATACACATTGAGATTTTGAAATTAGTTCCAATGGAAGTTCCAAATACTCGCTTAAATACATCAAATATTGAAAAGAAATTGATGTTGGAGCAAATGGAACTAAGTATTGATTAATTGCTTGTTCAGAAGATGAACAAAGTAGTTTACTTAGATGATTCCTCTTGCTTATATTCAATTGTGTTGAAAATAGAGGGAAAGCTTTTAAATGAAGGCGTAATAAGTCCTCACATTTCATATATTCTGAATTCTTTTCATCTAAATATTCAACTATTTGCTGCCATGAATCCATTTGGCTTTGATCTTTTATTGAAAAAGCATCTGCTGATTTATTTGAAAAAAATGTATTCAAGATTGAATCCAGTTTGCAAATTAATCTATATAATCTCAACAAATTGACATTCAAAGACTTTCCCTGGAATCTCCTTCCAATATTACTAATGAACTCAAGTCTACTTGGCAAATCATGATTACTCAACTTTTCTGAATTAATTGACAAAGTTTCTCTTAAATTTACTATCGAATTTAGTATAGCCGAATCATCGACACAAGATTGTATCTGAGAGCACACTTGAGATACGAAACTTGATGGAGAGTTATGCCTTCCTGATGATGAGAGACTATTCATATATTGTCTGCAAACTTTTCTGAAACTTTCATCTCTTAAATTTGGTAATTGGAAAGTCATAGCAGCAACTTTATGTATATCTGGAAGAGATGATGAAATTCCAAGCTGATTTCTTACACTCCTATAAGTATATATAATGCAAGATCCTAATAATATATTTGATAGTGGTAATTCAATATTATTAACAGAAAATTCAATAAATCTGCTCACATAATACTCTTCCATCAAAAATTGTTGAGATGTTGAAGCTTCAACACTTCTATTTATTGGCTTTGAAATATTCTGAGGCCTATGAAGGCCCAATGCCAATGGTGCATTAACTGCTTCAATAGCAGCTGTTTTACTTTGTTTAAAGTGAAATAAATATTTTATCGGCCCAGGTGGCAAAAGTCTGTACATTGAACTAACGTTTATTTTCTTAGACCCATCTCTATAAAGCTCCAAATACAATGAATCTCCTTCTTTCACACAATTATCATGTGGCATTAAGCCACTATTATGTTCCGGCTCGTTTGCATGTTGATTAGCATATGTTATAGCTAATTTAATAAAAATAGCTAAAATGCCAAGTAATTTTATTGAATTAAACTTCATAAGAGCCCTAAATACTCCTTCTTTTTCGTGATTATCTTCTTTCAAATTTTTTCACTTTTCCATTTAAATTTTTCTCACTTCTTCCTTTATATCTTACCAAGATCTCTGAATTTTAAGCCTCAAACATTTAGTTTGCCGCGCGCGGGAAGTTGATTGAGAACAGCTACTAGTGTAAAATGCATGCAAGAAAAAAGTTTTAAAAAATAATTAGAGCTAAATATAAACTAATCACTTAAGAAAGAGTGGTTTAGAATCAGCACTATTAGTAAAAAGATGAGCCTTAAGTATCATAAATTGCAGCAAGCTAGGAAATGCTAACAAGCAGCAAGTTCACTTTGGAGGATACTCTATTCCCTCCTCCCGTAGAGCTTGGATGAGCTGATTCAGCTGAGATGGTTCTCCATTATATTTAATTCTCCACTGTATTGCCAAGTATCTAGATTTTTCAAAACCGTAACTTTTTACACTGAAGTTCTTTGTCATAGAAACACCATCTATATCATATTGAGTAACCCAACGATGTATTGTAGGGTTATACGAGACTCCATCAATATGTGGCCCAATGAAGAATCTTTTTCGACCATCAGGGCTTGATTTGTCTTCAATATCTATATACATTGAGTCACTATATGTAGTTAAATCACAACCATGCATTGATACTGAACTTCTGGAAGATGGGGTTCCCAATTTTGAAGGAGAGTCCAAATTCCCTAGAATATTTCCTGAAAAATCCAATTCCGCTCCAGAATTGGTCTTTAATGGACTGCTTTCACTTATTTTTGGGTCAATTTCCTCCTTTAATCCTTGGATTAATCTTTCTTGTCTGGTTTCTTGATCCGCTGTTTCATTTGTTAAGCTTCCAAGTACTTTTACTAACTTTTCATTATCTTCTCTTTTCTCAAGATCCTCCATTTCTACGTCTTTTGATTTAGTTGTATCATTAACTTCACTCTTAGTTTCAGTTAAAGTCTGTAAATCCTTTCCTTTTTGGCCGCCAATTGACTCAGAGTTGGAATGCATAACGGGTAAGGGAGATTTTAAGTCTGATCTACTGCAAGCCAAAAGTGATTCCCTAAGTATCTGTTCTTCCTTACCTCCGTGGTTTTGTAAAACTGATTTATATCTATTCAGTAAAGAATTTACCTGTTCATTTTCCTGATCAGTTGGAGTTGTCACCAAAAAATCTCCCTTTGATGGAATGCAAAGATAATATCTTTCTGATCCATCCTTTAACTGTCCCTTATGTATTGTTAAATCCTCAAATGAGACATCTTGCAGAACCCCATCTTCATATGCAGGGAATCCCTGGATTACAGTCTGTAAAAATTCACTTAATTTTTCAACACCCTTTGTACTTGAATACATACTTTCTCTATATTCAATAGCGAGCTGACGGGACCCCTCAAATCCATAAGCTCCAATACTGAAATACTTATAACGCTTCCTACCATCCTGCCCAACGTAGCCAGTTACCCATCTATTTTGAATTTTGTCATAACGTATTCCTTCTATCACTGGTCCAAAATAGTACTTCTTTCCATGATATACCAAAAACTCCTCCCCAGAAGCAGATTTCCTTGATTCTGATCTGCCTCCTGTATTGTGCTCAGAAGAAAAGCTTTGTGTCCCATTAGCTGATTGGCCTGTTCCTGGTTCAGCTTTTGAACCTGAAAGATTTGTTGCAATCCTTATTCTAAATGATGAAGAAGACGTTGGCTGTCCTTCTCCTGAGACATTTAATACATTCCCATCAGCCCCTTGAGAATCCCTTCTTTTTGGTGTAAATACAGCTCCTTTTGAGGCTGAAGCTCTGGAAGAAGTCTTTTTAACTGGAGTAAACGATGTCTCATCGGCCAAACCTCCTGCTTTTTCGATTGCAAGATGTTTAGCCTTTTCCGCACCAAATTCTTCAATAGAAAAGACAGTCTCCTGTTCCAGAGTATTTACCAAGTTCTTACAGACCCAGGAATCCCTTTCTTGGTCATAAAACACCTCATAATCAGGATTTTGCAAATTTATACTATCTATAGCCGAATTTCTTGTGTTATATGCAGAAGGAGATGATCTACCTGAACGCCCTGTGCCTTCTATAGATCTTCTGCTTCTTTTGTTAGTTCTAGTAGCTTGTACTGGAGTGCCAGTTTGAATTTTATTATTGATATTAGCAAGTTGCTCTCTTCTGTATTGAATGGCCATTTCTCTTGCTGTATCATATCCATATTGTTTAACATTAAAAATTCGACTCCTTCTAATGCCATTTTCCGTCCAAACTGCAACCCAACGATCTCTATTTTTCTCATAAGTAACGCCAACTTCATTTCCACCTTTTGATGGTGAATTATTTGAAATACAAGGCTTCCCTCCATTGCTCAAACTCGTAGCTTTCTCAGATCCTGAACCACGTTCTTCATTATGTCTACCGCTTTGTGTAAAATCTCCTCCACGTCTCACTTCCATAGTGACATATGTCTGATAAACCAATGGAAGTACTAATTCTCCAGATAGATTAGCCGGTTTCCACTCGATTTCTGGCTTACCGATTTTTCCTTCAAGGCTTTCTGATATTTGAGATACTGATTCCAATTCGCAGTCTGCAGCAGTAAACATTCCATCTAACCACTCCCTATAAGAGTCTAGGTGAGAAATTGCACGAATACAAACTTGAGAATCACAATTCTCAATATCTAAAGGGTAACCCTGGGAATCTTCAGTAACATTACTAGACCTCATTTTACGAATCATATCACTAGACAATTTTTGACTATTATCAGGCTTCATCTTCTCGTTAATCTTTAATCCAATAGATTCTATTATTTTTAGATAAGGACTAAACTCTTCCTTGCTGATAGCTCCGTATATTTGAGCTATATGAAACATTAAATTATCCCCATATTCTCCCCATAAAGGATATAAATTTGAAATATATCTTAAAAAGAAGTCAATACAAATTAATTCGTAGTCTAATTCCAGTTCTGATCGTTCCAGTTTTGTACATTCATCTTTTTGACTAACCACAACATTTTGCCCAGTTTCAAGAGATGAATTTGTATTATCAGTATTGCATTCGGTACTTGGAACTATATTTGTCTCTTTTGCAGATTCTTCTACAATCATCTTTGTATCCATTGGCTCTTGAATTTCCATTTCCAGGAATTAACTTAATTGTGTAACTTCTATAAATTATTAGTTTTTTTACTTTTTTTTTATTAAATAATTATTCTCTTTAACTCCTGGACCTCGTCTAGAGTGTCTGATTCTGATCTCAGACTCTTCTTTCTTCTTTGCCTCAACCTTGCAACCGTTTCTCAAATTCTTGATTTTTTCATAAACTTTTTACAATTTCCTGTCTCATTTATTTACCCTCTTTTTCTAACTTTTTTCTCAATAGTTTGCCTCCTAATACTTGCTTTGGCTGACGCCTAAACGCATTCAAACCTTTCCTCCCCCTCATCCAATATTTTCACCCTTTTCGGCGCCAACAACTTTATTTACAATTTCTCCACATTTAATTATTTGCCTTAAGCTTAAATACAAATATAAATTAATTAAATAAACTAATATAAAATATAATCACATTTATATAAAAGTGAATATTTACATTTGATTTCGTTTATGCATTTACTTGTAATTATCATTTACTATTTGTTAGATTTTTGTGTTATTAATTTTGTTTTCTTCCAGAGATAAGCTTACTCAGTGTTAAAAGTATTTCTACTTGAAAGGTCACACATTCTCTTTGTCAGTATTTCAAAAAAAAAACTTCTATATTTGTACTAATCCTGTTAGAAATCATCCAAAATGTTTCTTAGCTAGATACTCTATTCGATGTAAATACATATAGTTGTGTTTTAACTGGAGAGTCTAATAAACTATTATATTTAGTACTCTTATGGAAATAAAAATTTTAAAATATAATTATACAAAAACTTTAAGTTAATTATCTAAACCAGTTTCTAATCATCCATTTATTGGATCTAAGATTGTTTATGTCCAGAGGTTCTTCTATAAAAATGGACCAGATTCTGGGTATGAGGTTTCTCCAAATAGCCTGGTTACCTTTTCTGAATCTTATATGGTCAGCACACCATAAATGAAGAAGAGGAATATTAAAGTATGAAGTTCCCCCCGTTGCTCTTTGAGATATATCAGAAACAACCTTTCTAAATAGTTGTTTAGCAATAGAACAAGGAATATTAGGTTCTTCTTTCTCATGTATAGTAGTCTTTAAAGGAGCCCATCCATCTAATGTTAAAATATCCGCAACAAGAGGCTTATTCCCCTCGAAGTCTATAAGTGGAATATCAGCAATTTTGAATATTTCCTCTAAATCTGGTTGAAATATTTTAAATCTTCTCAACTGATTCTTATCACAAACTAGATGGTATTTTGGTGGTTTCTTTTTTGTATTAATGGCAGTAAAACCTGAAGATCGTTCAATAGGATAATTTGGATCAACTTTTAGGGATAACTTGAGATCTGGGACTGAGTTGTTAAAACATTCATCGAGATCCGTATACCATCTACTGTCGGTGGGACTATAAGGTTCTCCTATAATTAGTTCTTCAAGGATTTTCCTTGCTAGATCTCTTCTATGGTTTATAATGGAGGTTCTAAGCAAAATTTTGTTTGATTTAAAGATCGATTCTTCTTGTTGAATTTTTGTATAGCTAACACTTAGTCTTTTAAACTCCGTATTTACTGCAATTACGCGATGAACTTTTCGAACTATTGGTCTATCTGAAATGTCAAATACATCTATAGCTTTTGCACAATGTCCAGCATGTTCAACTCCGAGATCAATGACCTTTTGCAGCTGGTCTTCTCTCTTCTTTTTTAAATAATCGTATTCTTTAGTATTAGAAATTTCGCCACTACTATCTGTTTGAATCCTGGCAAACTCTATTCTGTCCTTGATAATCCTCATTTCATGCTCAATATCTGTCAAATCCTCCAAGGCTTCGTGAATTCTTCTAATTGAGACTCCAATTAAGAGCTGAAGTTTAGCTTCTAATGGAGATATATTTTGCATGATCATATCGACATCAAATAGAGACATATTATTTAAAATGGCTTTTGGTTCAATAATAATCTTAGTAAGTCTGTGCTCAACTCTTGCAATCCAACGTTCAAGCTTCTCGTCAGTAATCTCGTTATCATCTTCAAAGTTAAAGTATTCCTCAGGAATTCCAAGCAAGAACTCATTAATAGTTTCGTCTACAGAAGCCACAATCAAGTTATATAGTAACTCTAGCTCATCCATATCAAAAATCTTCTGATTATTTACAAATACCGAAGCTAATGCTAGCTTAATAGAGCTTTTATAGTCATAACCATTTTTTACTTGAGATATTGCCAAACATGCATCTGGAAGCTTAACTTTGCTCTTTCCTAGAACACTATGAGAGATTCCGACCACTAATAAAGCAAGCCTAAATGCAGACCTATGAAGTAGTGGACAGAATAATGAAAAATGATCCATTTCTTCATATGGTTTATCTTCAACAAGAGAATGAATCCAATCTTTTTTGGCTAACTCAGAAAAAGACTTCAAATCCGAAATACCATATGGTAAATTTGAGGCTGAATATATATCCGTGTTATCAGATTCAATATATTCCTTCAAAGCTCCAATATGCTTTTCCATATACTTAATAAATTGAATTTGCATGTAGAAACGACGTTTTAGGCTTTGGGGCACATTTCCTCTTTGAAATTGAATATCCTGCACAAACTTTTGAGTTTCTTTAAATGAAGTGATTAAACTTCTATAAGTTGAATATAACGTTTGAAGAGCTTGCTGGTTTGTAAGATTGACCAGTTCCATTTTAGATCCTAATGAGATATTACTTTCTTCCTCTTCAGCTCCGTTTAGTACCCCATCTTTGAACCATTTTTTGCCTATTTTTCCAGATTTATTTCTGTTATAATAAATCAGGAATCTGTCAAAAAGCTGCCTCCTGTCAACAACTACATTAGTGGATGGATAGTTTGTAAATAATATTTGTCTAACATCGAGCTCATCTAAATGGCATCTGTTATCAATAGCAAGAGCAACCAAAATAGCTTCGTTTACCTCCACCTTCTTTTTAAAGTTGGTATTTATTCCGTCAATTGGGAATATTTGACCCTTATTTAATATATCCGAGAGAAA
>NW_667273.1:0-13115 GCF_000006425.1 Cryptosporidium hominis TU502
CTGGAGCGAGTTCTTTAAGAAGTATGGAGGTGAAAGTAACCGAGCATTTGAATGGTATGGAGACTTTGAGGTTCTGAGAGACCTTTTGATACAATCTTTACGTATTAGTGGCAGGTCAGAACTAGACAATAAGAGGATTTTGCATGTAGGATGTGGAAATTCCACTCTTCCAGCTAAATTGTATGATGAAGGTTTTACAGATATTACAAACATTGACTTTTCAAGTCAGATTATTGAGTTAATGAGAGAAAAAAATAAGTCCAGGGAAGGATTAAAATGGATTTGTATGGATATTGAGAAAAACTTTGATAATTACGTTGAGAAGGCAGAAAACTTGGGAAAATTTGATACGATTATAGACAAAGGGTTTTTGGATGCTTATTTATCAGACAGTGCATCTGAGAATGGACTTTCTTCACGAAAAAAATCAACTGATTTTTTGAATTCATCCATTAATCTTTTAGCTCCAAATGGAAGGTATATTTTGATTACTCTAGGCCAGGAGTATGTAGCTAAAGCTTTAAGTATGGGGTTATATAATAAAGGTATTGAGGTTATTGTTGAACCTTTAGTTCGAATTAAAGATTCAAAGTTTCTTCCATATTATATTGAGATTATCAATAAAAGTGATTCTCAGAATTTTGAGAAGTCATTTTTCAGATTCAGAGGATCTGGGACTGAGGAAATTTGTAGTGCTGAAGGTCAGTGTATTTGGACTTTAGCAAAAAGACTTAAGGAGCTTTCTGCTATGTTTTGGAATAACAAATATATTGGTGATTTTATGCCAGGAGAAATAAAGGAATACCAGCTCAATATAAAGGAATCCAAGAATAGCCTTTTTATCACTGTATATGATACAATGAGCAAAGAAAAGAAAAGAAAGCTTACAGTAGGTCTTCTTGTACCTTTAGGAGAGGAACAGGATTGGCTTTATTCTACAAGAAAAGGATTTGAAGAAATTTGTAGTCAAGCCAAGTGTAAGAGATTAATTGTGATTTCAAGATTCTATTCAGATTCAGAAGAAGCTTTGAAAGTGAGTGAACAGGAAATCCTGGATGAAATTTCGAATAATATCTCTCCTTTAGCTTTAAAAGGTTCTAACAGATTCCCTATTCTAACTGTAGGTGGAGACAAGAATCTAGAGAAAAAATGTATTTATAGCTGCTATTCAAAGTACTCTAAGGAAATACTTGTTTATGATATTCAAGAGTCTGGGATTGAGAAGAGACAAATGATTTTCAGGTCAAGCCCAAGACTTATTCAGTCTGAAGTAGTAATTCGAAGAAATGTTTCGAAAACAATTGAAATTGACTATTTAAGTGGACTTTCAAATTACTATGTAGGAGTTATATTGGTTTCAAGTCTTATTTTGGATACTAAAAATCAAGACAAAACGAGAAACGCTCTCATTTTAGGCTTAGGAGGAGGAATTTTAGCTTCAATATTGAGAAAGTTTTATTCAAAGCCTAAACTCCATATTTCTGCAGTTGAAATTGATGAGAATGTAATGAATGTAGCGAAAAATTACTTTGGATTTTCCGAAAGTGAAACCAAAGTTATTATTGGAGATGCACTGGACTATGTTAATAACAATTATTTAGAGATTAAAGACTCTTTGGATTATATTATTGTAGATATTAACTCTGGAAATGTGAATGATTCTCTTATGTGTCCAGGAGTAGAGTTTCTTTCTAAAGGGTTTATAGAGAAGCTGATTGTTTCTTTAACAAAAGATGGTTGCATTGTTTATAACGTTTCATGCAGAGACTCTAATAGAAGAGAAGAGCTTTTTAATGAATTTAGAGATTTGTTGAATAAAATGGAAGAGAAAACTAATTCCAAAAGAATGATTCTTCAGGCAGTGAAGACAGGAGATGATGAGATTAATGAACTATGGATAATCAAAAGAGAAACAAATGATAATATCGAAAAAGTTAGAAACTTTATAATAGAAAATGAATTATTTATAAGTACTCAGGAAAATACATCTTTAGAGACATATGATAAAAAGGATCTCTGGATTAAGAGGTTCTCAAATCTTAAGTAGATAGGGGTAAGAATTTGACTCATTGTTTACTACTTGAAAGGTATAATTGAATATGATATATTTTTCTCTCTTCATCCCAATATGTTTGAGTTCTTTGCTTAATTAGCTCTATATTTGGAATTCTTATTCCAATAGTATTATAAGGTTCAGCTCCCACAAACAAGTATTGGTATTTTGGGTTAGGTTTTTCAACCTTTTGCTCCCAACAAGACATGATTCTGTAACCAGGAACATGATCCTCAAGAATCTCTTGAAAATAGAATTTACAATATACACAGTTAGTACCAGTTGACCCTTCTCTATGCTTGGAGACTTTATATTTTGGTTGTCCTATCCTTGGAGCCCTCGGCTTAGCTTGCTCTGTATTTTCAGCCTGAGGTTTCACAACAGCCTTCAAATTTTTCTCTTTGGATGCTCTATATGCCAGATTTGTTTGGTGTTTCCTTCCTTGAGTATGAGACAAATACGATCCCTCGTTTGTGTGAATTGTGGAACAAAGTCTGCATTCAACTTGTCCAAGGTGGTTCTTCATATAGTAAGGATCCTTAGAAAGATCTATGGACTCTAGAGCAAGCCTCCTAAGTCTCTCTCTCCTCTCAATTGCAATATCCTGGGAGCTCGCCAGAGCTCCGCTACCCGTTTTGTGGCCTCCTCTGTTTTCATAGTCCATTTTCTCTTTTAAGCAGTCATTTTCTATTAGTTTTTTTTACAGCACCTTGGCGCCAATTGCGCCAAAATAATCTACAAGTTCACGAGCATGAATTTGCTGAAATAAAAGGAAGAAAAGGTGGTTGAAAAATGAATACATATTCATCTGTTTAGGTTAATATACAATAATCAAGGTCTTAATTAGAGTAACTCTGAAAGTTGTACTTATTCAATTTTTGGAGTTTTGTAAATTATTTTACTATTTTTAGATTTAGGAAAGCCTGGTCAGCTATTACTTAATCAAGAAAATATGGTCAGAGTTCAGTTGTTTTACAATTCCTCATGGGAAAGAGTCTTTTTTTACAGTGATGAGCAAGAAAACCTCTTTGATAATGAGCAGAAATGGGTATTTAGAGAAATGAAACCATTAGAGGAAAATTTGGACTGGCATACAATCGAGTTGGAAACAAAAAGGTATGTTGTTTTTTGAAGAATAGGTCTGAAAAGTTAACTTCATACTATTTAGAGCTTTTTTGGAGTTCGTTTTGTGTAATACTGAGAAAACAGAATGGGACAATCCTCCTAGTTCATATGGTAGAAAAAATTACTTTATTAGTATCAAAGATGCAGAGAGGGAGTCAGGAAAAGATGCCAAAAAGGGTCTAAAATTTTGTCTAAAGGATGGAAACTTAAGCCATATAGTTTCAAGACCTCCAATTGCAATTGTAACAGACTTGGATGGAACTTTGATAGGACATGACGAGTATTTGAAGATGTTCAATGAGATTTGGATTAGACAGCATATGTTCAATAATTCCAAATTAATCTACTCAACTGGTAGGAACCTCAAAGATTTCCTCCTTGCAGCAAAGCAATTCAATCTTCTTAGGCCTGACTATGCAATTTGCGGGGTGGGAACAGAAATATATGAATTTCCAAATAAAGAAATGAATCTTGAGATATTTTGTCAAAGGTTATCGAATACTATAGGAAGAAATGTAACAAAAGAGGAATTATTCTCCTTGTTGAGATTCCAGGACATGGGGGAGCGTGTTGAAAGCAAGGAGGGAGACGAGGAGAAAGTGACCAAAGATGTCAATCCCATGTTCCCAAAATGGTGCAAAAGCAGGTTATTTGCTTGGCCTGTGGATAAGTGGTTGGAAATCATAAGAAAAACATTCAACAGAGATGAATTGAAAAAAGAAATTCAAGAAAATCTGAACAAGATCGGACTAGAATATTACATTAATGGAAACAACTTTCATGATCCATTTCGTCTATCAGTATCCATCAAAACAGAATATGCTTTGAAAGTGTATGAGGAAATACAAATAAACAAAAAAAGCTATAGGTTCGCCATTAGCGGACAAGGAGCATGGAAATATTTAGATGTGCTTCCTGATAAAGGTGGAAAGCACCTATCTATAATATTTCTCCAAGATGAGATTCTAGGGAATTCTATCCCTTTGGAAAGGTTTCTGGTGTGCGGAGACTCTGGAAATGACGCTCATATGTTTACAATCGAGAGATGCAAAAACTGTTGTGTCGGAAATGCTCAACAGGATCTCAAGGATTTCTTATTAGGAGGTTGCCTAGTGAACAGTGATGAGCCTGAGTCAAGAAAAGTCTTGAGTAGTCAGAGTGAGCTCCTATGTAGAATTATGGCTTGCCAGAATCTGAAGCCTCCAAAAAAAGTAAGTTTTACTCCAAAAATGTCATTTTGTATTTCACTCAATTGAATCTGAACTTGATTAGGTTTTCATTTCTATGTTGCCAAATGCTGGCGGAATTATTCAAGCATTAATACATAATGATTTTATCACCTATAATATTGACAGTCCAAGCAGTTGATTAGACTTTGGTTAAGTCGGAAACTTGAGTAGCTTTAAAGCCAGATACAGGTCCCGATTCGAATGAGGGGCCCAAGAAGACGGGGGATCGGAAATATTGAGTATATCTCTGATACTCAACTCATTTCAAATGATAAGTATATCAGACACTCAGCTATCTTTCTTTCTCTTTCTTTCTTTTCTCTATAATAGTTGAAATCCTTCCTATCATTATATCCAATATATTCTAAACGGCTACTATCCGAATATGGGAATAGATAGCTAATAATTCGCTACCGAGTCTCATATATAAGGCAAAGACTAATAGAAAACTTGGTCTCTTCCAATTGGTAATTGGGAGTCGTACTTAACCATCTTGAAGTTTCTTTCTTCTTCGTTAATTTCTTTTACGAGCTGTCTTTTAAAAATATTTGTTGAGTCAATTGGGATTGACATAGAGTTTTCTTGATTATCCACAAATGATTCGCAAAGCAAGGGAATGTTGGTTCTAAAAGAAATAGGGAATACTTCTTTAAAGTGTTCATTATTTGAAGAGTCATTGAGATGGTTGCGCCCAAATTTCTCAATAAAACTATTACAATTGCCACCTTTGTGTAAGAGATCATCACTCTTTTCTAAATTAATGCCTGAACTATTCTTGAAACTTCGATCGAGATCACTCATATCTACCTCAGAGTCAGAAGTTCCATCATCGTCTTCATCTTCAGTTAAAAAGCTTCCTTCACTTGTGGATTCACAGTCATCATAATAGGTCCAAGACGCACCTCCAATAGCTTCATTCTGTGTAGAGACGGGGTTTGGAGAGGTTACAATAATGTAACTAGATGATCTATTATGAATTTGAGATATAGAAAGGTTTTCTTGGGAATTTTCATAAGGAATTACTAATAGATCTTCGGTTCTAGTTTGTATTGGCGGAAGCTCGTCAACAATTCTAACATCACAAATATCCAGGATTGTAGAGAGAGAAAGATTAGAAAGTGAGGATATATCATACTTTTCCGATCCAAGAGATTCATTAATTAGAATAATTGACTGCTTTATCTCCTCCAATACTTGGTTGATTACGGGCTCTGATTCCATGATTCTTCCTTAATAAATAAACACGTTTTTCGAACGCATACAATTCAAGTTAGGCCACTGATTGTATATTAATTGTTATTTTAGGCTACTTGGTTCAACTTTTATCATACACGTTTGAATAAGTTAGTCTTCTACTCTACATATTAAAATTGGCTACTACTTTGCGTTTGGTAATTTTATGCCATCTTTCCTGCGGGCCAGAAATTAATAGAAAATACCCTCTAATAACTTTGGCAGTAAAATAACAAAAATTAAACTTTTGCCCCTCCTTGCCGGATTATTGGTTAGATTTGATAATTTATATATTTTTTTTAAATAATTTTTTGATTATTAGTAGTAAAACAGATTTTTTGAAGCAAGGATATTATTGCTTTTTGTTAAGTTTTAGCTAGAATAGACCTTCCATAAAATTGGCTGTAAATAAGGCAGTTGGAAACTCTAAATAGAAATTTAATTTCCAAGACTATAAGATATTGTGATTTTGAATGACTTTTCTGAATTTCACGTAATAGATTGCTTTTTTTATTAAAAAAACTTGAACAAATAAATTGAACATTCTCTGCCGCCAAATTCAACCATTAATTATTGAAAAATATTCAAATTTGAATAAATCTCATATTTTTGCGATTTTTGCAAACGAAACCATATAATTTTAACATTCTGCTCTGACCTTCATCTTTGTCCACAAATTTTAACATGTTTTAGTGGCGTATACCGGTGTTTTGACATTCAGACGTTTCCCGCCTAAATTCGTATGTAAATTGGCCGCTAGCATGAAAAAAGCATGTAAAACAATGTGGGTACATGCAAAAAAAACATGGAAATTAAGAAAATAACACAAATGCAGCAGGATGAGATTTTTCAAGAGAATTTGGAACTATTTTTAAGGAACTGTGAGTTGAACAGAGAGGTGGGATGGAGGGAGGTTGAAAACACGGATTTACTAGTCCGTTTGAATGATTATAAAGAGAATCAGAAGAGTTTGGAGCTTTTTATAAAGAAGCTAAAAGAAGATGAGATTGACTCATGCTTGGGAGAAATTTCGGCAAAAAGTCAGCTTAAAGAGTCTCAGAAGATAGTGAGAAGCTTAGAAAAATACAACGAATATTTAAAGGCTATGCTACGTAAGTATATGAATGCTGGTTGCAAAATAAATAAAATATTGAATGGGGAAAAGATAACTTCGGAAGGATCATTAGAAAATGAATCTGAAGACGAATTCAGGGAAAATTTGAAGAAATGCCTGAACATACTGGAACTGCTTTCGATGGATATTGAGGAGCAAGCCAAGTATAAAGACAAGTATAAAGCATTGAAGACAGAAAACAAAGATTTAAAAGGTAGAATTGAGAATTTGACTAGGGTTAAGCCAAGCAAAAAGGTGAGAATGGAGGTTTCTCTGACTATAATTGAACCATTTGAGCTTGATGAAGAATTAATCAAAGATACCCAAATAGTTGAGGATGTTTTTGAGCAGATAAAAAACGACCCTGTGGATAAAAGTCTGGAGGAAGAAGACATTGGTAACAAAGAAATTGATATTAGTTATGAAGTTGAATGTTTGAATTACCTAATAAAACAACATAAGAAGGAAAATTTTGAGCTTAAGCAAAAAATTTTCGAGTATGAATTCAATGATAACAAACTTGACGTAGAAGCACTAATAGAGTCAAAACTTATGGATAAGCAAAGGGAACTAGATGAGTTGGAAGAAGAGTACTCAAATTGGGTAATTAGACTTCAGGGAGAGAATTCTGAGCTAAGAAAAGTAATAAAAATCCAAGAAAAGAAACAATCAGAATTTATTGATAACTTTACCAAAAAAAGCCAAGAGAAAGCAAAAGAAATGCAAAATATGCAGTTAAAATTGGTAGAGAATTACGAGGAGAGGCTTAGAGAAAAGAATGAAGAGTTGAGGAAGCTAAGAGGAGAAAATATACAAGGAGAAAAGGACAGTATAGAAATAGAGTCTCTAAACAAAATAATTAAGAGTCTCGAGGAAAAATTAGTTTCTATTTCCAGTGAGAAGCATCGTTTATCATTAGAACTTGAAAAAACAACTAAAGATCTCAAAGATACCGATAAGAGACTAGTTTTGAGTGAAGAAGAAATAAAGAAAAGAGAAAAAGAATTTGATTCTCTAAAAGCTGAGCAGGAAAAAATCCTTGAACAATATTATCATGAAAAGAAGTTACACCAAAAGTTCGAACAAGATGCTCACTCACTAAAAAAGGAGCTCGATAATGTACTCAGTGATATGTACAAGAATCAAAAGAAAACTAGATCTGGAATTGTTGGCGATTCCATTGATAGCGACAAAATTTCTTCAATTGAAGCTGTTATTAAGCATTGCAAAGAACTTGAAGGTAAAGTTGAAGAATTAGGTTGGGAATTAGATCAACTTAAAAGTGGGAAATCTGTCACTTATACAAATTCAAGTCATAATAATGCGGAAATTGAAACTCTATTTGATCAGGTACAAAGCCTCAAGAAAGAACGTGAACAACTCAAGAAAGACATTAGGCAGAGAGATTGGGCCAAAGTCGAAGTTGAAATTCTTCATAAGCATATTACCGAGGAAATTGATCAACTCAAGAGGGATAACACTCGACTAATGCTTGAAAATCTCAGATTAAGAGATTCTGGCGGAGTCCAGATTTCTCAAAGGCAGAATCTCTTGAATTCAAACAATGAAAATATTCAAGCCAATAGTACGAGATCATCCATTTCGGGTGACAAGCAGGAATTACCAAAGAAAGGTTCTGAAACGAACCCTTCAAATCCTGAAGAAACTAATCATAATAATTCAAATGTTTCTGTTTCTAGAAACAGTATTCAATCTATACTTAATCTAAAGGCTCCTAGAAGGCCTAGTTTACTAGTTCAACAAAGGAACTACTCCGAAAAATAGCCAATAATATACTGCCAAATATAGTTCATCCTCCAAAAATAAGTAATTTCAGTCAAATTATGTTAAATCCCCAAATCTATATTTATCTAAGAGAAATATAATTAGTGAATATTAATTTATTAATTTATAATCTTTATTGGTTTAGAGAATCTTGCAAATATTTCGCGCCATTTCCTTTTAATGTTTAAAAAATACAAATATTTTGAAATTATTTAACTCAATTGTTCATTAAAAATCAAACTCCTACAAGAATTAAGGTAAGAAGAGCTCAAAAACTATAAATATCTGTTTTGATTACTAGAAACTTTAATTGATATTTGAAAGCTCCATATCCAAAAAAGAAAAGTTGAATGCAAGATCTAAAAAAAAAGCCAAAGCAAGTAAATTAGTGTTATCAACTATTCTAGGTGCTTACTTAAAGATAGCTGTTAATGGAGATAATCAGAAATATAATTAACATATATCTTAAAAAGTTCTTGCAGCTTGAGGATCTTAAGTGGGACATCAACCAAGGACTACAAGTTGACCATGTTAGGGCAAACTCACAGAGTATCAATAAACAATTCGAAAAAAAAGGTATTCCCATTCAAATATATAATGGAACTTTAGATTCAATAAAGATTACTTACTCTCCTACAAACGGAACATTTCAAATACATATAAAAGAAATTAATGCTCAAATCAAGCCTAGGGTACTTTCTACTGTCGGAAAAAAGATCCAGCAAGGAATTGTTAACATTATTCTGGATGAAGACCCCATTGAATTTATTGATTCCTACTCATACATCAGAGATCTACCCATATCATACCTAGAACAAGCAAGTAAAAAATCAGAATCATCTATTGCTGATCCCGACCTTATTCCAGACCCTCCCAGGTTTCCCACTGCTGCCTTGAAAATCAAACAGCATACAGATTACCCGCCCAAATATTACCCGCCACTTCATTTCAGTATATATAAGCCAAAAGTTACAAAGATGCCTGCAACATCAACACCACTCATATTTCAAAATCGTTACCAGGAGCATCATCTACCATCTAGTCCACTGGTGTATGGGCCAAGGAATCAAAGTGTTCCTATTTTACAAGATCTCCACAGCCAGTTTCAGCCCAGTTATATAACAAATAATAACCGCGAAAATGGACATGTTAGAACACTTAGGGAAAGCGGTTTTTGCATATAGATTAGAGGAAATAGCTTAGCTATCGTTACTACTATCAGTGTCATTTTACTTTCTACCACTTCTCGAACTCCTCAACTTGTTTTTTGAGGCAGTTCTATTTTTGTTTGCACTGATGAAAGTTTTGTTTAAAAGTGTAGAAAGCTCCTTATCTTGTTGATTTATTTGGTCTATTATAAATCCTGTGTTTGTAATAACATCTTCAGTATTCTCTGATATATCGTATTCCCCTGAGTAATATTCTTCATCTGAAAATGAATCTTCTCCCATGTTTAGAGAATTATCAACTATCCCAATACCAGAGAACGAGTCTAACTCATTCTTGTACGTTCTATTACAAAGTTTTGGGTACTCTAAAGGTTTATAAAGTTCCTCAATCTGATTTAACCAATCTTTTGCTCTTTCTGATTTGAGATTTAAATCCCTAGAACTTTCGTTACCTGAAATGGCTTTCCCCAGAGTTCTACCATCACTTGGGATCTTGATCCTCTCAGCTGTCCTGTTAATACCAAAAAATGAATTCTTTCTTGAAGGTAAACCTCTATTAAAGGAATGCCTTCCATTTCTCGCATCAAAACTCATGGAAAGCTTACTTTCTTTCAAGTCAAATTCATTCAAACCTCTCAAATTTAACCTGTTCTTTTTTTCGAATCTACTATTTTCATTATTAAAGTAGCAATCATTCTGAAATAATTCGTTTATCTCAATCTCAACCTGTCTTGAAACTGCCAAATCTACTTGTTTACACTTACTTTTAAAACTATCTCCTTTTAACCTGTCAATTTCGCTCCTCATCAGCTCATTGTGTTCTAATGTATTACTATATAGCTGGTATGTTTCTAGAAGCTTCTTTCTTAAATTATTTACTTCATATCTTAACTGTCTTCTTAGCTTTAACTCAGTCTTATGTTCTAATTCTACTTGTCTCAATTTTCTCTCGAGGAATCCAACAGTTTGTGCTTCCCTCTCCTTAGTCTCTAAATGTCTCTTTTCCAAATCATTCAACTTCACCTCTAACCGACTTTTGAGCATAAAGTCCTTCTCATTGATTAGTCCCGAATTATCCTCCATTAATAAGCTTTTGATCAATTCAAACTACCCTACATTAACTTAAGCATTAAGTAATATTAAATACTAAGTTTAAATCCAAATAATTACTCTCACTTTATTCCTCGATTTGTAAACAATTCTAAATCTTTTTTTTTTAATTTTCAAAATTTTTAATATTTTCTTTTTCCTCAATTAGATTAAATCTTTGTTATATAATAAATATGCTTACTTGAGTGGCGCCAAAAGATTCCCATTTGCATGCTTTTTAAAAAAAGCCCTCAAATATTCAAGAAAAAAGAAAATCTGAAAGACTCGTCTGACACAGATAAATATGTTTTTAAATAAAATCTGAAACTTCAGATGGTAATTAAATCTTTTGTTTAAATGAGTCACATTAGGCCAGTAATTAAATTAAAAGGAATAGAACAAATATGGTGGAGTTCTACAGATATTCTGTCGTGAGAAGTAACTTCTATCATACAAAAGTCTCTCAAGCATATGTCTAATGAAATTAAAGAGCTAAAAGAATGTAAGCAAAGTTTATCTTATTCAGAAGTTGTTGATATTTATAAAAGATTTGGTGATCTTATAAACTGTTTTGTTACTCATTTTGACTTTAATAGAGTAAAGATATTTTCTCAAAGGAGAAGCATTGCAAAGTACTCCTACCATATATTGATATGTATTATCAATATTATTGAAGATAAGTCATTTCAGCTTGATAAAGAAAGTTTAGTAAAAAGTTGTCAGATATGTTTGAATTATTACTTTCCATCAAAAGCAATCAAACAAATGGAATCCAACTCAAATAAATCAGAATTCGATCTAAATAGCAGTTCTCAGAGGTTTGATTTAAATAGAAGCCAGGATTTATGTAGTACTCCTCCTAGAAGTTCCGTCTCTATGGATATTTCAAGCTTTCTTCCTAACCCAAGTCCATTTAATTTATCTTTAATATCACCAGGATCTTCAAGTATTTCAATTCACCAACAACCTATTACAAGATATAACTCTTCAGAAAATTGTCTCTCTGAATATACAAATTTACATATTCAAAATAATCAAGAAGAACCTTTTAGTTGTGAATCAGAGTTTTTTCCAAATGAATTTCAGTTGCCAATGCCAATTGAGGAAGCAAAAAGAAGACTCAGAGAAAAGCTATTGAGAAAAGAAATATCTGATATGAAGAAACAAAAAAATAAGGAACCTGACTACCAATCTGACTATAGCAATTTAAGTTCTCCTTTAAAAAGTAAATCTCTTTTACATTCTTGGGGAAGTGAGCAAAGCGATAAGTCTGAATTACATATTGAAGATCTTACTGGCGCATCTAGTGAAAATCCATACAAAAGCAATAAAGTTGTCAATATCAAACATAATCTACAAACCCAATCAGACTTTTGGGAATCTACAAAAGTTGCTGCTCAATTAGCTGAAACATTACCCGAACCTCACAGGACTCGTAGAATCAGAAAAGAAATCTATCAACAAAGTATAGAAAGATCTGTTGAACTTTTAAAGAGCTTAGGGATTTGTAGGAACTTCAGACCATCAGTCCTTACAAAGACGATGATACATACTGTAGAATGTATAATAGATTACTGATATTTAGAATGACGAATTCCATTTTCTATATACTAATATCTAAATTCTTAATATAATGCTAAATACTTACTTTCTATATTTTGTTTTAAAATAATATCGGGAGGAAGTCTTTTAATTACTTTTAATATATAGTTTGTGATTCCCAGATAAGTAAACCAATGTTTGAATTTCTTAATCTGTTCAAATTTGAATTTTAATTCATCTTTACTGAGTGAGTTCAAAATATCGAATAAATCCTCAATCTGAGAGATGTGGATAACTATTCCAAGTCTCTCCATTAAATTCCCATATGGAATCCAATTTACATCGTCCCAAATATATATTGGAATAGTTCCTAATTGGACTGATTCATATAGTCGAAAAGAAGTTCTTCCAAATCCTCTAGGACATAAATGAAAAGTTGAACGTTGAATTACTTGTTTGAACTGATCTCCTTGATAGTGAATAAATTGGTTTGTTACATTTTCCAGAACCTTAAAGGGGGTAATTTTATTCAACATTTCATCAGTCACATTATAATATGAAAAAGTCTCGAATAATTTTTTCCTAACAGGGAAGTGTTTTTTAACAATAGTTGAAGATACCCAAATATCCTTTTTTGCTTTGAGTCCTTCATATTGAAGTTCGCCAATAAATAATGGTATAGGAACTTGTTTAAATCCAGTGGTTGCTCCTCCAGCATTGAATACTATTAGATTTGACATTGAAATAAATTTCAATTTAGACTTTTTAAATCCTTC